>NW_018406231.1:850210-946051 GCF_002113885.1 Mizuhopecten yessoensis | reverse complement strand
GGGGGGGGGGGGGGGTTGATGGTGGCAACACATCTAGTTCTGTTTCTTCAATGTCCTCTTACAAGCAGACAAAGAAAGAAACCTCCAATTTTACCAGGGTTCCCACACGCCTTTTACGACCTGCAGTGGGATACAGCAGGTCTACTCTTTCCCCAAACTTGCTGGTTTGGAAAGAGAGCGTAACGTTTGGAATTTCAAGGATGCTAGTACAGTGAATAATGGAACTTTATCAAAAAAGATTAAACCATTTTTTTATGTATACTTATGTTGATCTATTTCTGTTTTAGTTAATGTGGTTTCATATTATTCTAAATCAATTTGAAGAGTATTTTTACTTTATATCTATTATATCTTTCTAAAATTAAGGGGTTTATTCTTTATTTTTTTTCTTTGTATCAAATATATTTAGATTATGTTATTCTATATTTATCGACTAAGATGGTTATTCAGTTATATTGAAAAACATACAATACAACTGTACAATTGAAACCCGTGACATCAAACACTTTAACGTGAAATTGTACAGACAACGAAATGCATCGTAATCAACGAAATATTTAAAAAACTAAAATATCAATCAATAAATACAAACAATGCTTAAACCATAAAAAATCAACCAATTTATCGACCAATAAAGATCTGACGACACAAGGAATCTTAAAGGACCAACGACCAATTAATCGCTAACAGATAATGCAATGAACCATAAAAATAACAACCAAACAAATCAACTAAACACAGCAAACAACAACAAAAATACAAAAATACAAACAAACAGAAAACGAATAAGATAAATTTAAAAACAAATATAATACATATTTGTAACAAGGAACAAAACATTGAGGTAAATATTAAGGAATCACAAAAAACAGAGGATTAGAAAATGTGCCAGGTGTCTATAACTAGATCAACGCAAGTATCAAACCTAAATATGGGTTCATATGGGTAGCAATTGCCGGCTAGGTACTTATGAAGGTTTTAGTGCTTTTACAGACAAATATATGGGTTCGAATGTAAATGTCGGTGATTCATTGTTTACAAAAGGTAAATAAACTGAAGCGTTTAACGACTGAATGACACTATAAACAATGTGTGTAAGACTGATGATAGGGTGGGGACGAAGATACCTGTCAATATCATGTTCCACACTATAAACAATGTGTGTAAGACTGATGATAGGGTGGGGACGAAGATACCTGTCAAGATCATGTTCCACACTATAAACAATGTGTGTAAGACTGGTGAAAGCGGGGGGACGAAGATTTCGGCATGATTTATGATTGATTCAGGACAAGAACAATAATGACAATGATATTTATATTACAGATGACACAGAGCTGAAAAAAGACGATGTTCGAAAGAGGACAAATAGATTACCTAATGGCGACACCGATGGAGATATCAAACCGGAAACGGTCAAGCTCAAGAAGCACGTGGGACTGGTCGGCGGAACTTCCTTTATTGTCGGGACAATCATTGGTAACTTCAACTCATTTATTTTAACGTTAATTGAAGTATATTTGTGACGTCAATCATTACGTCACCTCATATACATTCAAACTCTATAAAATGATATTTGTCTACGGTATTCCTAGTGATACATATTACTGAAAAAGAGGACATTTTCGTATGGGGAAATGTTCGTGTTGTGTCACTTTTTACTGACCTCGATGTGAACAAATCTACATTTTTAGTTCATATAATATACAAATAAATATTCGCGTTTGGATATTTTCGCGTGCATTTCCACACCGCGAAAAATTCTACTTTTACAGTGCTAACGTATTTGTCAAAGGCATTCAGCATTCTTCACCTGTGAATGTTCTCGGTGAAGTAACAAAATTAGGATAGTAAGTCATATACATATTGTGCTAGCATCCTGTTCCCTTTGGTAGCAATGTAGTCTGCGATGTCTCCGATATTGCGTACATGGCAATGTATGTCTCGTGCTGGTAACGAAAAACAAAATACCTGTCAAGATCATGTTCCAAACCAGAATATCATTTCTTCCCTGTACATCATTACTAGTAGTAGTAGATGGATTTGTAAAAAATAATTAGTCCGTTGTGATCAGCCTTGCACACGAGTCTAGTTGTATAACTAGAACGAATGCGCAATATAACCACGACTTTAAGTCTTTCCTAATCTGTATACCCACTGAAAAGTCCTTCCCTGTTTTATTAATGAAATTCATACAAAGTCCATGATAGCGTGTGGGCTTTTTTAGGAATTGCATTTTTAGATTATTCCTAGAAATGTTACTAAATAGCATTATACTTATAGTCAAGATTATAAAAGAATTAGGGGCTTGAAATGTAAACTGAAAAACAATACACATGTCTGTATATCATAACCCCATACCACATTCAACGATTTCGATGATGGGTATGTAGTTGTCTCCGCAGACAAAGCATCTTATAACTTAATCTTTGTCTAAAAACACTATTATGTTGCCTGATTGCAGAAAGAATTAGTCTTGCTCAATAATCAGGGAAACCCAACATATACGATTCCTAATTTCTATCAAAAGATGAAATACTAGTTAATCTCGCCTTGGTATTGCCCCTATCAAAACTCTAGACTGTTCGACGCTTTACACTACCATTCCTCATACCAGACTGAGGGATTGCCTTCGTTCTCTTATTGTGTTCTCGTTTGGCCGAATTATTTTTGTTTTCATACGTAGTTCAATTTATTGATTAGCTGATCAGAACTTATAAATAAATCCCAGCTAAACCTTCAATTTCAAATTAACAAATGGCGACGTTATGTTGTCTTAGATAACAATAAATTTATTTACCACGTTACTCATATATATACCGTAAGGAACTGTAAATCAAGGTCACTGGAAACATCTTCTCTAACCGCTTTCCTTGATCTTGAACCAGCAAAAGCGGCTTACAACAAAGCTGTACATTGACATTGAGCGGAACGATTTTGACTTTTCGTTCTTGAACTGTACCTTTCTTGATAGTCACAGTCATATTTCCCTTTTGACGATGTTTGCATGTCGTACTTGATTCGGTTATCAGGAACATGTTCCGAATATTATGACTTTCTTGATAGATGTCGACCGGTGACTTTCTTGGTTTAAACTTTGTTTTATTCTAATTTTTGACAATATATTGAACTACAAATTGTACATTATACGAAATCGAAAACAAAACAAAAACAAGTGTAATAATTATGACACTTTTGTAAATTGGACATTTTTTTATAGAAGTTGACAGGTTACGGACAAATTTTACAACACAGGATTACTACAGATGCAGTTTGATCAGGACTGTGGTCATGGTTTCTGGTCGCTATGATGACCTCATAGGGAAATATTCTATTTCTCTGTGTGATATGTTTTCGTATCATTATGCTCATTAGTGTGTTTTGTGGTTTTGTTGTCACTCTCCACGCTCGATGTCAGGCCGTGTACTGTATAGTATTACTCAACATAGTTCTGCTTTGTGAAAGTCTAGATGTCCTTTTCAAAAGGTTTGTCTTTACACTTCTCCCAAGAGTTCTTTAAAGATTTGAAGAAATGTTTAATTTGTGTTGATATGTTGTTATACATGTTGACTTACACTCTCAGAAAAAAAAACCACCAGAAATTGTTTTTTCTCCGGGAATATGTTATGGCATCTGTATAACCGTATAATGATCATTGATGACAAAAAGATAATGGAGAAAGCAATTAATGCCTAAAGCCAACCATACTAGTTCTTCCCAGGGTCTGTCACTGACATTACAAGTGCTTTTAAATTGACAGGACAATGTAGTAGTAAAATTATTACACGATCAAGTATCTGTCAAGGAAAATACAAACACGTGACACACAGATTTACAACTGTTTAACCAACACCTCTGATCTACCGTTTGCTGGTTGGCCTTAGAGTCGATACAAATGATAGCAGTGTAAAAGGGTTTGTTTCATCCGTCTTCTTTTCCATCCTTCACACAAAGTTGTTTTACGTAATCACTGAATAAATATAAAAAGGGCTATCATTGTTTGCGATTGCATGAAAACAGACGAATCGAGGAATGAAACTTGAAGGTCAAAGTCGCTTTCATTTACTTACATCGTCATTAATTTTACTATGCATTATTTCAAAGGGGTTAAACCACAAGGGTCAAAGGTCAAAGTGTTGGTAATCACCGATCAAATACATTAGAGTAAAGAAATCAATTTCGGGGTTTTTCATTACATCATAACATTGAGCACCATGATTTTTTATTGCTTTGTCTACCTATAAAAAACACCAAAATGTAAATGTAAACGCAATCTCTTAGACAGAAGGTCATGATATACCGGTTGCTTATATTTAAAAATAAATATTTGGGGATTAAGTTATAGGTTGGTGGCAGTCATAGAAAGGCGGGAGCTTTAGATAAATGGCATTTATTTACGGGTGGTAGAACTAGACTAGTGGTAATAATAGACATATGGTAGCTAAACACAGATGGTAAATACAGGTGGTAGTTATAGAAATATGGTGGTTATAAACACACAGATGATAAATACAGACGCTATTTATAGAAATATGGTGGTTATAAAAAGGTGATAAATACAGGTACTAGCTATAGAACTTAGGTAGCTATACACGGATGGTAAATACAGGTGGTAGTTATAGAAATATGGTGGTTATAAAAAGGTGATAAATACAGGTACTAGCTATAGAACTTTGGTAGTTATACACAGATGGTAAATACAGATGGTAGTTATAGAACTTTGGTAGCTATACACAGATGTTAAATACAGGTGGTAGTTATCGAAATATGGTGGTTATAAAAAGGTGATAAATACAGGACTAGCTATAGAGCTTTGGTAGCTAAACACAGATGGTAAATACAGGCGCTAGTTATAGAAATATGGTAGTTTAAGGTATATGATTGTTATAAACAAGTGGTAATTAAAGACAGCTGGTAGCCATTGACAGGTGGTGTAAGCATGCTTATGAAAGTTACAGTTGAATAGTAGTTGAAACCGGGCGGTAGTTATAGCCGTTTGGTTGAGGTTATAGACAGGTGGTAGTTATATGTAAAGATGGTACATGTAGCTAGGGACAGGTGGTAGTTATATATATGTGGTACGTGGTACGTGTAACTATAGACACGTGGCCGTTATAATAGACAGTTGACAGTTAGGGCCAGGTGAAAAATTTAGACAGGTAATAGTATACAGTTATAGTATGGGGTTGATGGATATAGCAAGTTTTTGGTGTCCCGAGACCAGGTCTATTTCCCAAGGCGAAGCCGAGGGAAATAGGCATGGTCAAAGGACACCAGAAACTTGCTATATCCCTCACCCCCATACTTTAACCGTTTTATTATAGCGATACACACTGGAGAGATAGTTTAAACTTGAAAACATTTGTAAACCATAAGCTGTATAGCTTCACGTCCCAACTACCCTTTTGATGGCAATGGAGCCAAATGCTTCCGAGTTCGGTAGCAAGCTCCGCCCACCTCGCGCGTCGCTTCCGAGTTCGGTAGCAAGATCCGCCCACCTCTTGCCTGATTGGCTCGGCCGAAACACCCGAGTGTAGGTGTGTTTTAGTTCCCAGACTAACACACAGGACTAAACCCAGTCGGGCGGCAATAGTGGGGATATATTCGATTTAACCATCTACTTTTATATAGAGTAAATAAAGTAGAGGTATAATAATTGAGGATATGTGGTATTTATAGACAGGTGATAGGTAGTGACAGATTGGTGGTTAAGTCGGGTAGTGGTTATAGACAGGTGGCCGTTATTGACGGGTGACGGTAACTAGCAGACGGTTGCTATAGACACACAGTAGACTTTTGCATAACTTCTGGTCTCTAAAACGCACTTCCTCTAAATAAAAATATGGTTACATGGAATCATTTTACCATCGAATATTTCTAAAATTCCTTCCACAGCTAACTGATATTATGAAAAGGCTTCAGATGCTTTGGAGCGTCCTAAGAGAACTTTTCCCCGACAAGCACTATTATTTTCTTAATTCCCGACTCATTAGATAAACCTGCTACGGTTTGGTCAACATTTTTGGTTGGTAGCACACTGGGTGTTATTTCATTGGTCAATGACGTTAAGTAAGAATGCTTTGTGACGTCAACTATGACGTCGTAGTTCATGGCGATGGTTTCCCCGATCGGGAACAGGAAAAATTATTCCCAAGAGAAACATATGTTTCGCTAAGATATAATATCTGAATGATGTGGGAGAAAATGGTCCCCAAACTCCTAATTGTTGATTATCATGTTTGTCTTACTATCGTTATTAATTTTCTACTTGTAAAAGACACTCGGTAAACCTCGTGTCTTTATAGCTCGAGTTAGATAAACATGATAACTAACCACCACATTTGGAGAACCTCTACGTAAAGCAAGGTAAGAACAAATATACTAGCTCAATCAAAAGAATTTTATTTGTGAATACTTGAATTAAAGACTGTGGAGGTGGTATTACAATGTTGACAATAATGATCTATGGATGAAATACTGAGCAAGTCACCTCGCAAATGGAGTTAAGTGGAAGCAAAGCCATGTACAGTGTATTTGTCGTTACATCTGTGTCGGAGAAATACGTTGATTAAAGATTTAATGTGATTAACAATTCTTCCAGGGTCGGGGATTTTCATCTCCCCCAAAGGTGTTCTGTCGGAGACGGGATCGGTGGGCCTCAGTCTCATCGTCTGGGTCGGGGCGGGGTTATTGGCTCTGATGGGTAAGTATCTCGATATATATTTTGATTTTTCGTCGCGAATGGTGGTTTACATACTGTTTCTTTCAAAATTTTCCCTTTTTAACAATCAGCATATTATCAGCAAATGACATGTCCATAATGTCTAATTATAAACCTAAGAATTAACACGATAAAGGGACATACCTGTGATATTAACAAAGAGTGATTATAATATAAAAGTATCGCTTTTTATTGTGGTCAATAAGTGATTCATCCATCCGGGAAAGGTTGTATATATACATTTATATATAAATGTGATGACATTTTTATGATTTATTCATCCATGTGTCAGTAGATTATTGAATCAAACTCAATAAATGTTAATGACGCCTTTATGAAAACAAGGATAACAAGACATTCATGTTATAAATTAGAAATATCCTAAACAGATACCTTCTAAGTAGAAATGAGCCCAACTATCCTGATCTAAAACTGTTTTGTGGTTGAAGGATCCTTGTCCCATGGCACCTTGGCTTTGCCTATAAACATTTAGATTACTTGACTATATTTTGTTAACTTCATCTTAATGTCATTTGATATGCAATGTATGTTGTTTTCGTTTTAGGAATGATTTATCAAAGCAAGTAATACCGGAAAAGAAGTTTCCAATTCTTATTTACAGTTTTTGGGAGTGGTACGGGGATCCTTAACGTAATATCTCTCAAATGCTTTGTAAATTTGGCCTTGTTGAAGTACAAGGAAAAAGTAAATTTTGAGTCGGTAATCTAACACTTGTTACGTAACCTAGAACAAGCATTTAACGGGTTGTCGGTAGTTCAGGTTTTGCTTTATTACCAAATACCACGGCAACAAACTCACGGAGCTAATATTTACAATGGCCAAGATCAAGATCTATACATTAAGCTTGTCTGAAATCATTTAAAAAGTTTGGCAGCGTCAATAAATCAGAAACAACGTCTCGCAATCCGGAAACGTGAAGCAGTGAAGTGACTAAGCACTAACATGTGGGGGCTAAGAAAAGCCAGGCATACGTTTACAAAATTGATTTAGTCTTCATTCAAACATGTGTTATTGCTTTTAATATGCAGCATTGGATAGGGCACGTGTTTGGACAACATTACAAAAGCCAAGCAACAAATATATACAACTGTTTTGTGAAACGGTTGTACGAAACAAAATTCATATGCATGATTAGGTTTTAAACAATCTGAAGCCGGTCAACAAACCCTTTAATATATACGCCATTAAGTCCACGTTTTAATTTTTTTTGTTGGTCTATACTGTTAATGCAATTTTGTATATGGAAGGTTGAGTGAATGAATATAGACTACGAAAAGATCCGAATTACATTCAAATATTAAACATAGTACATACAATCTTATCTGAATAACATTCAAAAACAAATTGGAATTTGCTATTTTTTTGCTTTTTTGTTGTTTTTTAAATCTGTACTAAAGCTGTTTTGATATTAGTATTTACATAACTAATTAAAAAATGTATTAAAAAAGGGGGTTCGAAATGTGATTATTTGATTTCTCTTAAAATTTAAAAAGGGGAAAGGAAAGCATAAGGTTGATTCCCGGTAACACAGATGTGCTATGCATTCCAAGCCATGAAAACCTCCAGTAACATCAAATTCACAAGAATTTTCTTATACCTTATATGGATCAGTCGAAAAACTCTCACCTGTCGTTCTGATTAAGCATCAATGTGATTTTCAAAAAGAATGTATTGGCATTTACCTGTAAATAAGCATCAAACGTCGAGAAACAAGTACTGTATAACATGAAATGTTCGTTGTGTATAAACATTCGTAGTTTTCGTGGTTGCTATTGAACCACGAAAATAAATACAACCAATTTGGATGATATAAATGTCTACTGTTTGTTGATATAGGATATCCACGAAAGTTTGTACCACGAAACGATCTAAAATGCTTCAAACCACGAAGGAAAGTACCCACGAACACTTCGTGTTATACAGTACATGCTCGAACTACTATGCTTATTGTAGTTTAGCATGCCCTGACATCGCGTATATCCCATCCAAAAGGACTACCTTTGAAGACATATATAAAGATAAATGAAATTGCCCTTTTTAACTTCTCTCTGTACTTTATTAGACAATGATAACAAAGCTCAAACTCATTGCTATTGTCGCGGAAACACATTGAAATGCATGACTTTTATTTTAACTTGTATTGTCACTACAAAGGATCACTGTGTTACGCGGAGCTGGGAACCCTTATAAGGAAATCTGGAGGCGAGTATCAATACATAAAACAGTGTTTTGGAAATATCCCTGCGTTCATGTATGCTTGGACGTCGGTCATCGTCATCAGACCATCCTCTATGGCCATCATTTGCCTCACCTTCGGCGAGTACGTAGCCACATTCTTTCCCTACTGCGGCAACCCAGACCTTCCAATGAAACTGGTGGCAGCACTAGCCATAAGTAAGTGGACTTATTTCTGACAAATAGCTTGGTAAATCTCAATATAAACATGCTGTTATGGTCATCATTTCAAAAAATGATGTGGTCATCGAAAAATGTATCCTTTTTGGCTACCGAACGCCATCTTCAGGGTGAAAATATTAAATTATATATTTGTGATGGTCAAGTTTATCATTTATGTTCTTTTACTTTATATGCGAAACAAGAACATGATCTAAACCCAGGATGACACCTGGAATTCACGAAAGTCAGAATAATGCTTGCCTTTATGGAATAAATGTTCATAAATAAGCTGGTAGTGATATATATAGCTTAACATTTCTGTCGTTTTCGTTGTAGTGACTTTGGCCATTATTAACTGTGCTGACACTCGCCTAGCCACACACGTACAGGTGTTTTTCACGGTCGCCAAGCTAGTCGCTCTCCTCATCATCTCTATCGGAGGCATAGTCCGAATGGCGCAAGGTGAGTCTACTTTATTCACATGGTGCACTTGAAGGTCGTGTCGTGAATTTGGCACAAGTTGCGCCCA
The DNA here is from genome assembly GCF_002113885.1 of Mizuhopecten yessoensis. Classification (NCBI taxonomy): domain Eukaryota; kingdom Metazoa; phylum Mollusca; class Bivalvia; order Pectinida; family Pectinidae; genus Mizuhopecten; species Mizuhopecten yessoensis. Next base: position 936,383 of record NW_018406231.1, on the reverse strand, counting down.
AGTCATTTACATAACGCACGGTAATGTCATAATAACTACACGACGCTGTTTAGGCCCAATTAGTCTCCTACCAGCCGTGTGATAGTCCAAAAACTAAACACCCATGTGGTATATATCCCTCGGTAGTTTACGAAATGTCCCTATGAAAATGAACGAACCAATCAGGTGAAAGGAAGGAGGAGCTAGTATACGACCTTGATCCCACAGTTTATCAGTATTTAATCACGGGGTTTTGGGAAATAGCTAATGACCTGCTCCCCTCCCTCTCGGTAAAAAGACCTGAACCAAAAAAAAAAAGAAATTCCTATTTTCCGCAAGGCTATACTTTGACATTCGATATTTTGTTTGGGAGAAATTATAAGTAAAAACACATATTATATGAAATTTATTTAGGGGATATCAAGGAGCTTCAGCGTGGATTTGAGGGGACCACAAATTCGCCGTCTACAATAGCACTGGCTTTCTATGACGCTCTGTGGGCGTACGACGGTTGGTAAGTTTCTTTTTGTTTGTATCTCCGTTCTGTTACTGCCATCTAAAATCACTATCACAATTGGTTGTGACTATGATAGCTCCTAAGTTTACACCTATCATTTGTGTTGGTGTATTTTAGAATACATGGTACCTTACACATTGTAGCCTCATATCTCCATTAAACACTTTAAATAAGTACGAAATTCAGAATGTCCTTATTGTTATCAATGCAACGTGCCTTTAGGATCCCCGTTATACAGGTAAAGACTGTGACTGAGAATTGGAAAACTGTTTAATTAAAATCTGAATGTTAAACATGTAACGGGACCAGACCGGGGTTCGAACCTTGGACCTCCAATAACAACACGCTCGTTCTAACCAATCCGGCTTCATGGACAGCGGTAGTTCCCTGGCACAGTTTAACTGCAATCGGGAACCGTCAGCACTTTCCGTAAACGAGAAAAGTGCTGACGGTTCCCGATTGAGTTGCACTACAGTAATTTCAACAAGGAGTTAAGGGGAGGTTACTCTAATTATTAAAAAAAATACATTTGTCTGCGGTGGGACAGGGATCTGTAATTGATTAATAACATCAGAAGTATCAGCTGTAAAACAGAAGCTTCCTAAATTCACATTTCTGGTGATTAGTGATCGCTTACAAATTGTATTGACTGTTTATCTTACCTTTTAGGAACAATCTGAACTATTTGACAGAAGAAATAGAGAACCCCAAAAAGTAAGTATCCTTTAGTTTCTTACTTCCGTTTGTTTTGTTCAAAATGAAAAAAAGACAGGGTGCGATTGCTTACGTATATATTGATATGATGTTGCTGTATCTTTTAGGTCGCGAGTAGATACTAATATTTGAATGCTATGCGATATAGAATCAAGCTATTTATAAGTTTAGTCAGTGACATAGATAACTAGACAATGTAAAATGCAAGTAAATTTCCCCATCATAGAAAAAGCTTTTTGTCATTTTGTAATAATCATTAACTATTTGTTCTTTTGCACTTAAGTGTAAAAATGTTTTTTTTAATTAAGTGTAAAAACGTTTGGGTTATTCTGTTTTGCAAAAGCTACTTTTTCCATTGAAGTGTTTACAACGCTTCAAAAATGGGTACTGGAATCATTCATTTTGTCGAAAATAGGTATGCAGATAGTTTTTGCCATAATGTGATTTTTTGCTATTAAATCCTGTTTTTCCACTTAAGTGTAAATCTTTTGCACTTAAGTAGTTTTGGTATTTTACTCTGAAACGGCCGCCCATACCTGCGAGGGGACACAGAGGGTATTGATTCTAAGATCTAAACTATGACAATATCTTATGTCCATGCTGATATATACATAACATAATGAAAAATGAAAAAAATACACTGACAAGTTTTCTCACAATATTCAATAATTAAAACTGGCGATAATTGTTAATTAAGCAGGATTTCAGAAAGAGCTGTGGTTATAGTAATATCCAATCTTGTAAGTCACTTTATGCCGAGATTCTTTTAAAATTCGTGAGAAACATTGTCCTAATATAGTTATGTATGTACGATTTAAAAACAAGGTAAAACCTCTTTCTCTTCGTTATCCTAAAGTAACCAACCGCAACCTCCAAAGTGAATTAATAATTGGTGATTAGTCTTAGTGTTGCTAGATCTTTTTCATTTATTTTAAAGTTCTGTAAAGATAGGTAGTCTTCCTCTAATGAACGTTGTTTAATTTCGCTGTACAACAATTTTAAAACTATTATAAATCAAACACTTGCATTCTTGTAAAATGTTTCAACTATTGTATGCATTAAACTTTGAAACAACGTTTTTTCTTATTGCTGTTCAAAATCATCATTGGTTAAAAAAAAATAAAAAAAATGAAAACAAATGTAAATCATATATTTAAATCCAACTTTCATTGAGTCTCTAATTTACTATCTATGACTCCTTTATAGTACCTTTTGTGTATTTTTGTGATCCATAGTAAATAGCACAATGCTTCAGAATTTCAAAAATACAGTATTTACTCAATCGTTAACTGGCCAATCCCTGCTCTCGAAATATGTATCAATCGACGATCTTGTATATTGGTAATCTTACTAGCGAGTCGTTTTTTCCCAGTGTTATTGTCAGTGGTGTGCATGAATTGCATATGCAAGACCACTCACTTGTGTTTTTCTAACGAACCAGAAAGCATGAGTTTATTGCGCAGACGAATATATTCACGATTGCGCGGAGCGCACGAGTGCATATATATGTCCGCGCAATATTTGAATGCTTTCTGATTCGTTAGAAAAACACAAGTGTGTGATCTTGCTTGTACCACATACCTTCCGTATTTGGTAGAGATCGATACAAAGATGTTATAAACTTTGATATTTTTTGCAAATACCGGGACCCTTTCAGTTCGCCATGACAAGGGGGTTCCCATAAAAAGTAGTTCCGGCTAGTAGGTAAATACAACATTCCGTATTGCACATCTGCAATACAGAACGTTGTATTTCATGGTCTGAAAATTGCTTGTATTGATAAAATATATGCTGAAGCTTTACTTTCTTTTTGGAAATCCTGTTGACGCTCATTTACTATGTACTCCAGATACAATGCTTCCGTCTAACTGGTATTTTTTGTAAGTGAAAACAACAATGTAAGATAATGTAAGCATGCAAATGGTTATATCTTATAGTTAGTTCCTATATTACATTTGATACATAAAACATGTCATCTGTTCCTACACGGAACTAACTGTGGTAATGTGTTCAATGTTGATGACGATACGTTGATATCCATTCCATAGGAATTTACCTCGTGCCAATATAGCGGGTGTACTCCTCGTAACAGTTGTATACCTCCTGACCAACATATCGTATCTGACCGCTATGACGTCAGCAGAATTGTTGGCATCAGACGCAGTGGCAGTGGTGAGTGTTGTCGTTCATTGACATACTTCAATATATCACGAATGGTCTGTATAACAGATTCAGTATGTTATCTCATTATCATTTTTAAACATTCAGTGAGCACTTTTGTTACTGGGCTGGTAAGGGATGAATAATGAATAATCAAGGGATGAATAATCGTGGAAAAATGTCAATAATAACAATGAATGCATATACAATTAAATATGTTAGTGTAGTTCCGTTGTTTCAATAATAACGAAATAATGAACAGAATAGACCTGTTGTATATGGCGGTATGATACCTATTGCCTATCGCAATCAATGCATTAAAAAAACATTCTTTAATCGTATTGTGTTGCCATTTAAATGCTAGAAAATACTACAAATACTTTAAATATTGATTGTAATATTTGTTTGTGATTTATTGACTTACATATGGTAGCTGTATTTCATTTGCAAATAACGGTGAAAGCAGGCTTTTTATATAGGGATTGATTGCATGGATTTATTTTCATGTACATTGCAGCAATGAATATTAGCTGATCTACATATCCTGTGGATGCGTTAGATTTACGTTACGATGAACTACTATAAAAAAGTTACAACACTTTTTGTAGATTTAATTTTTTTTGATATAAGGATCAGTCAGAAAACCATAAAAAAGGAACAGCCAGAATGCCAGCTTACACACAAACTTCAATTGTTGTTGAAACGAAAATATATATATAGAATCTAATAATAACCAACACTTTATATTCCTTTCATTTTTGAAAGATGATCTTATTTGATGCTTTTTTTCGCATTAAACACCGCGTATTATATACTTTAAAAAGTTTATGTCCGCACTATTTCAAATCATCGGTCACCATAGTAACCATCCAGGGCACTCGTCGGCCGAGCACTCGTCGGCAGTAGGCATAGAGCTCATTTGAAGTTAAACATAGTTTACTCACCTGGTAAGGTTTGGCATTGGCAACACTCACCTCTCATATAAGGACATTTAAGCTGATTTATCGTTTTCAAATACCAAATATTCTTTCAACTGGATTTCAATGAGTAAATTCTGAGTCCATTTTCAGTTGCCGCTGTGATATTTAAATTTTGGTTTATTCCTCTGTTTATCAGACTTGGGGTGACCGTGTTCTAGGATCAGCCGCCATTTTGATGCCACTTTCCGTCCTCTTCTCCACTTTTGGTTCTGCGAACGGAACTTTGTTCTCCGGCGGCAGGTACGTGACGTCACCTGATATCAATGAAACATTGAGACATTACATATCAAGTTTTTAGACCTTTGCACACAATCAACATTCGTTAATCTTTTTAAACCATAAGATAAATGCGTATTATGATTTCGGCCAAGTATGCACGTATCCTTTTTAAAATAGTTTCTTTGAAAAACTATATGTTTATGCATGTGTTTGAAAATGTAATTACATGAACACAATATTTGTTAAGCAAGAGAAATAATTAATGAACAAAAAAGCAACATATTTTGGTTCGTAAAGCACCTCGCAATGAGTGAGCACCTTGAATAAAATTAGTGAATTATTGATACGGATATCTAGTGAATATAACCACACCCTGATTTAAACAAGTGATGTCCTACAGGCAGTCATTAAACCAGATTCGAATTTTAAAGTTGTATATGCTTGAGACATGCTCATCTATTTTATATTACAGAGTTGTGTATGTAGCAGCAAGAGATGGAATGCTACCAGAAATGTTGTCATATGTTAACTGTAAACGGTACACCCCCGTACCGTCCATTATCTTCACGGTGAGTCTAGTTATACGGCATCTGTATGACGTCATACCCCGGTTATACGTCATCTGTATGACGTCACAACCCCGTACCGTCCATTATCTTCACGGTGAGTCTAAGCATACGTCACCTGTATGACGTCACATCCCGTACCGTTCTTATCTTCACGATAAGTCTAGCAATACGTCATCTGTATGACGTCACACCCCGTACTGTCCATTATCTTCACGGTGAGTCTAGTCATACGTCATCTGTATGACGCCACACCCCGTGCAGTCCATTATCCTAACGGTGAGTCTAGTTATACGTCACCTGTATGTGCAAGGCTATCATTATTACACATTTTTGAAATATACTAGTTAGGTAACATTGGTTTATTGCAAACAACATTTACAAGCCATATTTCATCTGAACTGGTAGAGGTATTTGAAACCGTACGCGATAAACACGAAGGTATTGCTGGTCATTAGATATTAATACTGTACTTAATTACTGTCCAACATCCCATTGTTTAAAGTCGTGGTATGAGGACAGTTTATATATATATATATATATATATATACTGTAATTCATAATGATATTTTCTTTGCTGTATAATAAGCCCTTCATTTGCATATACATGTATATGAAAATATACATTCAGGATAATACATACTGAATTGTACACACGTATACAGAATGTATAATTCAGTATGTATCATCCTTCCTGTACTAACAATGTCTTTGACTATAAACTACAGTATGTTTTACCCTTGCTGTTCTTACCCTTTATTTGTATATATACTTAGTTCAATATATGCTACCCATACTCTGATAACCCTCTATATCAATATATGTCTGTACGTACCCTTGTAATAAATCTGCATTTCTGTCCCCAGTCGATAATTTCTATCGCCATGATTATTCCGGGAAACCTTTCGGACCTGATCGACTTCTTTAGCTTCACGGCCTGGATCTTCTACGGTGTCACAGTCTCGTCGCTCATTGTCTGCAGGTTTACAATGAAAGACGCGGAGAGAGTGTTCAAGGTAAAACAAGTTCTTATTCAGATTTATAATAGATCGAGTAACAGTTTTCTGGGTAAAAAAACGTATCACTACGATGCAATATTAATACTTCCAGTGTGAATATTGTACAACAGCAAACGAAGCAAGTTCTATTTGTAAAGTGGATCGTTGCACAAGTCCCCAAAACTTACCTTGTAATAGTAAGTTGCTTTGAAAAGAATTTTGTAATCGCAAATGATGCATCGGAAAGGATTTGCAATTCCATTACACCCTTACAAAATACGTTGGAGCAAATTCGGAAAAGAGAGGGACCGTGGGCACCACCTTGACGTACACCCCTACATATGATAAACAATCATAGGTCACTGTGGCCATGTTTGATAAGAACATACATCTATACATGCTCAACAATGCTCATGATAAGAACAGGATTTGTAATTTGTATGCCTCCCTCTTCGTTTGAGGGACTTAATTACGCCACCATTTCGGTCATCCTTGTGCCATAAAACAATCTGAAAATTAACTAATCCCTTCTCTTTTATTACCAAACTACGTTTCCGTGGTTCCTGTTAATGTCTGTTTGTGACGATACATAGTTCATGTTGCATCACTGCTCAATATGCTTGCTATAGGGTATATGTATATATTTCCATAGATTTTGCTTTTAAAATACTACTGTTCTTGATTACAAACTCTACTTTTGTTTAATTGTATAGGTACCCCTACCTATCCCCATCTTGTTTGTTCTGTTGTCGCTGTATCTCATCATCGGCCCTATAATACAAAGTCCCCGGATCGAATTCCTCTACGCCTTCCTTTTCATCATTGGCGGACTCATCTTCTACGTCCCTCTTGTCTACTTCAAACTCAACATTCCATTCTGGGGTAAGTATCATTTTAGAAAACAATAAAAGTTTTACCTTGAAACGCAATTTCCTAAATCCTGTTTAACGTCCTCAGAAACAATTAAATGGGTAATGATAAATATGATTGAAAATTGCAATTATTTCTCCTACTTTGTTAACATATTCGTATAACACATGACAGATAAATAGTTGAAATAGATTGAATTCCTCTATGACGTAAAGCTAGCAGTGTGTAATGGATGACTTAGCTTTGCAAATGATAAAAAAAGAGAATAAACGTTAACGAAATCGTAATTCGAAGTCTAATTCAATGCAACATGCTCAGAATTCGAAAATGACATATTATTAAATGGATACCCTTGAAGATATTTCGAAAAGGTAAGCGTGTTCTTCTTCATCGTCGATACCCGCCAAAGACATCTGGGTCGAATCCAAATATTTTCATTTGCGTGACAGTGTCACTAGATAATACCTATTTGAAAGCTATGTCGTTTATGGGACTTAAATGCCATATCCAATATCCAATTGTGTGTAAAAAAATTTTTTTTTATATATTTAGAAAATACTTTTATTACAACAACAAAAAAAAAGAAAAAAAGATCTGCAATGTCGTTCAAAATGCACATCGGTTGGGCGCATTATGATGTTTGCTTGCAAAGCTGTGTCATTCAAATAGATCATAAAGGCCATACAAAAAATAGTTCACTGCTTAAATAATGACACGATGTCAAATTGAGAACCGAGTAAATGACAGTGAACTAACAATTAAGGTACACTGATGAGCAAAATCAATTTTTCAATTACAGGAAAAATATCCACTTTTTCTCAACTGTTCTTTGAGTCAGTACCAAGTCCCTACATACCCGATGAGTAGGTCACGTGATCCAGCCAAGGAGACGTCACATGTACAAATAAAGTTGTAAAAATGTCATTTAAAGGTCTATTTAATGCCTATGTAATTATAGAAAATATATGAAAACTGTCATGTGCTTGAACAAACATCGAAATGTGTATAATATATTTTGTATAAGTTGCCTGTTAGTTTGCAATTTCAGAGTTCATCATATTATTGGATATAAATTATAACGAGAACACGCATGCAGTACCCATCACAGTACGTAATGTTGGTAATGCATTATCATGCATGTATGAATGCAATTAGTATTACGCGAGTATTGCTATATACATGTGCACATTGGTAATAATGCAAGTGCAATATTGTAAGTATTGATACAAGAAATATGTTTGTGAGATACTGGCATTACGATTTGTAGGTTTCTATACATCATTGGTATTATATTATGTACATTTTGCATCTGCACCATTGATAATGCTATTGTATTATTTGCTAAGTAGAACATTAATACTAATAAAACATTACCCTGAATGTATGTATAACATGATACTGGTACTAACGATGAATTACATATATGTGTGGCATTCGTGACTGACCGTATAAATGATATTTTGATACGCAACTTTGATAACATAACTTTGAATGCATCACTTCCTACGGCATCGATACTCCAGGGGTTGCGCTAACTTACGCTCTCTGTGCCCCAGGAATATGTCATAGCAAATTCTAACCACCTTGTGAATGCGACAAGAAGCTTACTGTACATCAAAATAATATCGCAGCCGCGTAACGGTTAAATTGACTGGCTTTGAGGTTGGGTATCGTAACTGGCTTTGAGGTCGGTTAACGTAACTGGCTTTGAGGTCGAGTCGCTCCTATGTAATCTTCAAAGGACAGGGATCAGTCTAGCGATTGGTCAGGTTTTCTTAAAACCTGACACCAATCGAATAGCTAGCCCTGTGCCTTTAAATTTGCTATGACATATTACAGTGCTGCAGAGAGCGTCCGAGAGCGTTAATGATGCACTTCCTGTAAATGCATTACTTTTTGTATAGAACATTGGAACTACAAATGTGTGGCATTGCATCTGTATTACATTTACATTCCGAAATGCATTACTTTGTGTGTATAGCAATGGTGCTGAGAATGCATTACTACTGTTTAATATGATATTTAAGGATACCCGTACCACTGCCAAAAAATTTACTTAGCATTGGTCCCTGGTTTTCCCGGCATGACCATACCTTAAATAAATCATTTCGGAAATTAACACCATAACATGCAGAATTTTATGAGAAATAATAAAGATGAAATAAACAGCATATAATCAACAACAGTGTTCTGGGTGTAAAAAATCAGCGAGGCTGGACCAGCTTTCGAATCCTGGACTTCATATCGCATTGACCGAGTGAGCTGCCTGGTCTATGGAAATGTTTTTATCCAAACGGAAGTTAATTGGAGGCTGCTGTACAAAGGAACACCACAGTTCAGCTTTTGTGTTTTATAGTTGCAATTTATGCAGCTACTACAAACTTATATTGTCTCTGAGATATTGCTGATTTAACCTCTGAGGGCAACTTGTATGTTTTAATGTACTGTATGCAGAGATATCTTAGTTGTTGTATTTATTATATATAATATGTTACAACTCGGAGTGAAATTTAAAATGACTCCGGAACATTTCATTTTAACATAACTAAGATTATTTGATCATTGTTATACTAATGTCATTGTTTATGAAAAAAAGAAGTCATGTACAAAACAATTTGAGAACTGTTAATCTATTGTAACAGTATAATTTGATTTTCATAGCTCTGAAAACTATTTGGACTTAGTAATGAACCTTGCGCAAGGACAGCGTGAAGAAATATCATGCTTAATATTTCGGTTATACCAAAGAATTAATTACTTTTATGTGATAACTCCTGTTTCGTTAATTGGAGAAATTCATTATTATTAATATTTATCTTATGTCAAAATGCCCGGATAAATGATGTTCCGTAGATGATGTTTCCTGAGTGGTGTGTGTGTGTGTGTGTGTGTGTGTGCCTGATTTCTATTTCAATCATACCAAATAATTGGTAATATACAGAGTTACAATAAATGTGATACTTCTACAACGCTATATGTTGTAGTTTGAGTGTCGGGCTTTGACCCACTGTTGAAGATGTTGACCATGGTAAATTTAAAAATAAAATAAAATGATACAATCAGATATTTACGTTTTTGTTGTAAAATAACAGGTCGTAAACAACAGCATGCAACACACAATAACATGAACAATTTGACAGATGAATGTTTGGAACACAAAACAGCTATCACTAACTCCGTCTGTTTGGACAAAGGACACGCGCGCGGTCCAATACTTATTTTATCATTATATATATATATATATATATATATATATAGGTATATCTAGCAAATACAGGAACTTACTCCTATCTTAATTCCATATTTCTCTTTCTGTCTTACGTTTCCTCACTTCTACACACTTTATGCATCAATTTAGTTTTATCAAAATATATTTGATATCGCCACTGATGTAAAATATAAAACAACTTTTATACATAATAAAACTCTAAGCAAATGGAACAAAAAAACAACTTTGGGGTGATTGAATTCAAGTAGAACGGTTATCAAGGTATAACGCGTGAACATGTTGCAAGCGTGGATGAATATCCATCAAGCTGGAGCACTTAGGTATCGTATCGTTGCTACGGAGGACTAGAGGTCATTAATTTCTTTGTTATTTTATCAAGAATAAATATTTCTCGGTTTGAAACAGTGGATAAATTTAAGAAAATCTTACTCTAAATCTAAAACATTGGAGAGGAAATGATAAATTTGAGCTATACTTTAGCCGAGACTGGAAAGACCAACAGTGAGGTGGTTCCAAAAAATCCCCTAAAATTATCCTCTAATCGTTAAACTTGAATGATTTAGTTGCAAAAATAACCCGATCGAGGCGGGAGCTTACCTCTGAATTTATCACTGCTAACGATAGCTACACAAACAGGAAGTGTATGCTTATAAAATCATAAATGTACTAATTCACAATGAAACTGTTTGGGTCAGTACAGCACACAAGTTCATGATAGATAGTTATAGCTAGATATGACCAATTTCAAAACAAGAGATCAGCCTACCATATCGTGTTGGAATATTAACGGGCTTGGAGGGAAACATAATGATGATGCATTTCAATCCCATCTAAATTGTGATATCAACATACTTCTAGAAATCTGGACAGGAGATCACTCGGGCATAGCCCAATCTAATTTTATTACTTTCTCTAAATGTAGAAAGAAAAATAAGAGGGCTAAAAGAGACAGTGGAGGCATAATTATCTATGTTAAAAGCTCAATTGCTAAAGGAGTAACACATGTAAGTAAAGTCACAGCATCTGCTAATAGACTGTGGATCAAAATAGACAAACAATGTTTTGGTCTTGAAAATGATGTTTTCATTTATGCAATTTACATCCCACCAGTATCGTCAAATTACTATGAAGATGACTGCCATAATATTGAGGCTGAGATAGCATCACTAGCAACAGAAGGAAATATGTTGGTAGCGGGAGATTTTAACTTCAGAACTGGCTCCTGCCCAGATTTCACACTAAACGATGAATTATCAGAACAAACTTCTCATCTTCTCCCTAACAATTATCAAGCTGACAACACTGCATGCAGAAATTCTGTAGATTCAGTCACTAACCATCAAGGGAGACAACTTCTGAATTTGTGTATTTCTTCAAGCCTGAAAATAGTAAATGTAAGGTTTGTTGGCGACTCCATTTGGAAACTTCACATGCTATAAAAGTTTTGGTTGTAGTGTTGTGGATTATATTGTTGTCAATTCTAGCCTTCTCTCCTCAGTTGAAATTTTTACTGTGAAACAACCTTCATATTTATCAGATCATGTTTAAATAAGAGTCACACTTTCGTGTAATGTCAAGTGTGGTGGACTTAAAAAGCCCAGGCTGCACACTTAAAAGAAATATGTGAGGAACAACATGTCTAGAGAAAAACTGGTAAATAGTCTTACTTTACCATACCTACAAAATGAAATCCCTGACTTTCAAGAGATGTATATTGTGGATAATGAGGAAAGTATTGATAAAGCTTCCGAAAAATTATGTAACATCTACAGTGTAATGCAAGAATCATGTATGACTTTTAAATTTAGATGCAAGAAAAAAAGAGAGAAACGGTCACAATGGACTGATAGTGAGTTCTTCAGTGTACGGAGCACAGTAAATTATCTAGGTCAGAAGATGAAAAAACAGCCATTTAATAATGAATTGCATGCCAGTTTCTTTTTAATGGTAAAGAAATTGAAGGCAATTACAAAGGCAAAAAAAATATATATAAAGAAAATCTACTATGTAAACTCAATCGTATTCCAGCGCATGATTCTAAACAGTTTTGGGCCTTTCTTAAATCTGTTAATAAAAAGCAACTAGAAAATGTGTTGATCACTTTAAGGACCTGGGTCGCAAACAAAAGGTCAATCCAGAATTTGATGATTATTTTTCTCAAGAATTGGACACTCTAATTACAAATCTTGATACTAAAGTTATAACTGACCAAGCTATTATTATGAAGGAGATTAAACAGGCAATTCGAGATCTCAAATGTGGCAAGAGTTGTGACCCAGATAATATAACAAACGAGGTCATAAAGCACTCTTCTTCAGTTATGCTGAATAATCTATCAAAACTATTCAATATCATTTTAAATTGTGGTTGCTATCCAAAAAGGTGGGGCAGATCATACTTGGTTCCTATATTTAAAGCTGGAGATAAAAGCCTGCTAACTAATTATAGAGGTATATCCCTTATTAGTTGTCTCAGTACTAATTCTATTTTAAACTAAAGACTCACTGAATTTATGGCAGATAAATTATCCGACCTTCAATTTGGTTTCAGGAAAAAGCAAAAAAACCCACAGATAGCTTATTTGTACTTAAATCTCTCACTACCATGTATATTTATGGTCAAAAGAAAAAGGTATTTACCTGTTTTGTTGATTTTAACAAGACTTTTGACTCGGTATTGAAAAAAGGTTTGCTCTATAAGTAAACTAGATATGGTATCGGCAGCAAACTCTTTCAAGTCATTAGTAATATGTACAAGAAAACTTCGTCTATCTTCAAAGGACCTGGTACAGGAACAAAAGAATTTTGCCCACAAAGCAATTTAACCAGTACTGGGTTATATTTGTAGCTCCCTTAGACACGATCCATGAGATATTTTTTAAAAATTAAAAAGGTCCCCAGGGCCTGTGCTATGAACTATTTAGTGCCGCCTTCCAAAGGTGTACGACAAAGTTCACTTTTTTGTCCAAAAAACTATCAAAACAATGTTTTACGCTACCAAATAATATTATATTATTTAAAATAGGATTTGCTGCAAATTATGAACTAAAATATGTAACAAAACATTGCATAATAAAAAAGTTATAAAATCTTAAACTCTAAAAATGTTGGTATTTTCATACACTTTTTTGCTACATCAATTGTTTTACGGAAGTAAAACACCAATTTTGGGTTCTTGTACAACAAAAATCTTTTAATATTATTTGGTGCATTATGTTGAGATATGATAGTGAAAATATCAGAAAATTTGAGAACCGGTAAATTTGTCATATAAATGTCAAATTGTAGCAACGTCTATTTCCAAATAAAATCCAACAACCTTATGACCTATAGTCATATTTGATAATTTAACAATACGTCGCACCAATTTGTTATCGCAACTGATCAAATTTTCATCAATAAGGTCTGCTGCTCATGATGAGCCCAACTATAAAGCTAGATGTTGCAAAATAAAAAAGTTATGCAGTCTCACACACACAAGTTTAGTATGTTATGTACATTTTTAGTTGTTTCGCATCTTTACGGAAATGATAGACATATTTCCGGTTTTTGTACACCAACATACTTTGGATATTATTTGGCACATTATGCTGACTGACGATAGCAGAAATTTCGAAAAAATCGGCACTCGGTAAATGTGTCATCTTAAGGATAATATGTTTAATTTTTAAAACATATCTCATGGGTCGTGTCTTAGGGAGCTACAAATATAACCCAGTAATGGTTAAATTGCTTTGTGGGCAAAATTCTTTTGTTCCTGTAACAGGTCCTTTAATTCGTTCTTCTCCGATTACTTTGATAGTTTTAGAGGACTCAAGCAGGGGGATAGTATGAGTCCCTCTTTGTTCAATTTATATGTAAATGATCTTCCTGATCTATTAAAAAATGATCCTTTAAAGCTTGTCGACTCGGAAATAGGTTGCCTTATGTTCGCAGATGATCTGGTAATATTGTCTGAAACAGCCGAGGGATTACAAAAATCCTAAAATAACTTAAATAAATATTGCAATAGATGGAAACTTTTAATAAATACCCAGAAAACAAAAGCAATGATATTCAATTCAACAAACCATGTTATTAAAAACTACAAATTTAATATTGGTAACTATAACTATAATATAGACATAATAAAGAATATAAATATCTTGGTAACCTGATAAATACAGCTGGTAAATGTAAACTCTTTCAATCCCTTGTAAAACCTGTCCTGACTTATAATGCAGAAGTATGGTACATGGGTTAAATCAGATCAGGTAATAGCAGTAAGCAGTTTGATTATTTCTCCTTTTTTGATAAATCTCCTTTTGAGCAAGTACATTTGAAATTCTGTAAACATATGCTAGGGATTTGGAAAAGAGCAGTAAATCTAGGCTCCAGAGCAGAGCTGGGACATTATCCTACTGAGGCCCTTATAAACACTTAAGCATGTGGCTATTTACGTAGAATACTACAAGATTCAGACAATTTAAACCCTTTGATAAAGGAGGCTTATCTATTACATAAAACTTGACATGAAAATGGCACATATACCTGGTTCAGTTATGTTAATGATATGGCATAGACAATGATGTACACCAAATTATACAGGATCCTGACGCATCGTACAGTAATTACCAACTTAAAATTAAAACCAAGCAAAACATCAAAAGAAATATGAGATAAGATTCTTGAATAAGCTAAAAACTTTAAAACGAGAGTAATAAATTAAGCATGCATAAAGACTTGAAGAATTAACAGTAGTAATTTAAGGCAAATGTTTACTTCATTTCGTTTATGTGAACACTAGCTGGAGCTAGCCATGGGGCGTCTCAAAAGTATACCAAGAGACCAGAGACTCTGTAAAAGATGTGGTGTGTTAGAAAATGAAGTACACTTCTTTTTTCACTGTTCCCTTAATGAATCTGCCAGAAAAGAATATTTCCAAAAATGCATTCCTAATCACAATGATGTTACCTTAGATACCAATTATATATATTTGACCTCAATATTATCTACAAACAACTCACAGTTTATACTGGACTCTTGCTTATTCGTTAAACAGTCTCTAGAACTGAGGAGAGTGGGCTTGCTGACAGTATAATG
Organism: Mizuhopecten yessoensis; assembly: GCF_002113885.1. Taxonomy (NCBI): domain Eukaryota; kingdom Metazoa; phylum Mollusca; class Bivalvia; order Pectinida; family Pectinidae; genus Mizuhopecten; species Mizuhopecten yessoensis. Next base: position 921,070 of record NW_018406231.1, on the reverse strand, counting down.
TATGGACTTTGCAGCTGAACATGTTTCAATCAAATTTTCTATTTGAGGCTATGTTAATTTTGTCCATGTTAATGTATATTAGAAATATAAGCAATCACTTGGGACTTTTCTACATGTACATGTCTATGCATGTATTTCACCGTGTTTTACTATTTTGACTTCAAACTACTTTGTAGTTACAAATGTACAAATATTTATTTATTATTTTTTGGTATTTGTTATTTCACATCACACATGTCCGTAAGAAAAAAGGAGAAATGAATGTTAGTGACATTTATTTTTCATTTTTCTTAGAGATGTGTGTTATGTTAAATAAATGGAAAACGAATGAATTTCTAAAATTCTCTGGTATTATTTTATAAGAATCACCACAGGCAACCGACTGATCCCTATACAGGCACGTATCGTCTATAATGTACGACACTACTCCAGTAGTAAGAGAATCTATCAGAAGCCCAATTCATGCAAGCTCATCATGGTTAATTTGTAAATACATCATTTTTATCTTTATATAGATCTATTGTCATAACGATCGATTATTAAGCTGCAAAGTTATATTTTAATGATTACATAGCAAGAATTCCTCGTCTATTTTTAGAATAGAACTTACGCCATCGATTGGTTCACTACAGGTATATTCCTGTCGAGATGAAAATAGAATTGAAGTCACCGTGTCCGTTCGTAACTCCTCGTGTTTAGCCGTATTACAGTATGAAAAGTCCACGAATTGAAACTAGAGGGGCGTGGCACGTTTGTGACCCAAAACAGACACAGCAAGTATGGACACGTCTAGCGTGTTCTATATAAAAAGAATCGGCAGCGTCGGTCGATCATTGGAATTACCACCAACCTGACAGCACGAACACAGTAAGTCTCCAATACACTGAACGGGACGTTAAAGTGTCAAATAAAATTATCATATATAGGATATTATAATATTACATACGTAACGAAAATTTTGTACATAAACATAATGTTGCTGATATTACATATAGTATATGTATGTGTCAAATAACACCCGGAAGGTGTTCTGTACGTTCCTCCTAGTTATTTGACTGCAATCTCCTTCTTATATCTACAGCAATCTGTCAACTACACATGCAATTTGTCATAGCACGCATATGCAAATTAAGTGGAGACATATCGATTTAATTAGATTACCACTTTTATCAAACTCTATTATTGCAGTGACAACCTTAAACGAGATGAACGTTTGTCATGTGATAAGTTTAAGGAAGGACATATATGTACACCATGTAGTTATGGTGGCATAGAAATCATAAAAACATCCCAAAAGGCAATGTGTGTAACACTGTAGACACGTGGAAGGTACAGCTGATTAAGTTGAGGCTCAAAGATTAACCTATCTATATAAAAGGTGTATTAACAGACAAGGCTAGTTCCCTGAGATAAAGCTACATTCAATCCCAGCAAAAATTGGTGTATCGTAAGATCACAGGTCTATATAGGCCTACATACTACTTACCTCGTTTATATATAGGTGTATCATAAGATCATACAGGTTCAAGCCACGTCTGTCAAAACACCTTTAATATAATGATTATATTAAAGTTGTATTGACAGACAAGGCCAGTACCTGTGGTAAGATGACTGGATGGATGATATCAGTATGTGCCTTAATTCACTGACTGGATATGGTGGGATAACCAGACTAGTATAATAATGACTGGATATAAAGTGGGATAACATAATTAGTAATGAATGGCTATGTGACTAGTAATGTGACTAGGGATAACTAGATTAGTAGTGACTGGATATATAGGGACAACTAGATTAGTAGTGACTGGATATATAGGGACAACTAGATTAGTGGTGACTGAATATATAGGGACAACTAGATTAGTAGAAACTGGATATATAGGGACAACCAGATAAGTAGTGACTGGATATATAGGGACAACTAGATTCGTAGTGACTGGATATATAGGGACAACTAGATTAGTAGTGACTGGATATAAAGGGACAACTAGATTAGTAGTGACTGGATATATAGGGACAACTAGTCGTGAATGTACTTTCTTCCTGTTATATGTACGTATATCAATATGACATTTAGAAAAAGGAATATTGACATGTATAATTAATGTCAGAATGTTTATTTAATCGGTAGGTACCAATACAGCTAGTATCAACATGGCCAAAGAAAAGTGTAAATTTTGGAACAAGTGCTTCAGGAAGGACCCTGCCCACAAGAAAAACTTTCTCCATCCTGGTGATGAAGTAGAAGAGGATGGTAAGCGTCAGTTCCTTTTAACAGCCTCGATACTCAAGGGGGTGACACTCACTTTCACCGCTTCCCCTGGAATGTCACAGCAGAATTTAGGCACAAAAATAGTTATTTAATTGCTCTCGGGTTAAAAAAACCTGACCAATCACTAGGCTGATACCTGTCCATTGAAGATTACAGAGGACGACACCTGACTTCAAAGCCAGTCAATTTTACTGACTTATGCGGACGCATTAAGATTCTTTTGATGTCCATCAAAAATTAAAAAAAACTAATCTCCTTGTCTCATCAGCAAGGTGGGCTGAGCTGAGCTTTTGATTTTTGCTATGACATATCCCAGGCGTGCAGAGAGCTAAGTGAGCGTAACCCATGAAGTATCGAGGATGCAGTTCCTAAAGTTACGAAAATATTTTCTTTTAATAATCATGCCCCTCTACAAATTTGTTTTTGTGTCTAAAAAAGCTTTTAAGGGTTTATGAAAAATGCTGTGTTCATAGACGCAGTTCATAAGTTAAAAGGGCTATCATCAATTAAACCATCTCATACATGCATGTTTGAATTTAAACTAAATTAAGTAAAGTAAGGCTAGCTAAGTTTTAAAATGGGAATAGGGAAAGCATAGTCAAAAAGTGATTGTATTTTGCATATTATAAATGAATTATTCTAATTCACACAAAACCTGTATGTATTTCTAATATTATCAAGGGAGATAATTTGTATTTATAATGTTGTTATGATACAGATGATGAACCTATGGATGTAGCAGATAAACCTGTCCCTCTGAGGCGGCGAAAGACACATGAACTAAGTCAGAGTGATGCTGAGGACGATACAGAGGTGCCAGCTAAAACAACTCTGAAAAAAACTAACTCAAAAAAGGCCAAAATCTCTGAAGATAACGAGCAGCCGGGCCCATCAGGGGCAGGTAACTCTAGTGATGAGGACACTAGCAAACCAAAGTGTGAATATTGGGTGAAATGTTACAGAAAAGATCCAAAACATTTAAAAGACTACCGCCATCCAAAGCAAAGACTGAGCAGCCGGCCAAAACCAACGAGGAAGTTAGAGGACGGGGATATCGTCAGCGTGGAGGGAGGTTTTAAACTTAAAAGACTTGGCAGTGACTTCACATGCACGTAAGTTGATATTCTGTATATACTGTACTACAAAGCGTTGTTTGGAGCAGTACTGTGGGTATGGTGTCTATCTTAGAAATCGGTTCTGTTCTCAATATACACATATACTCTACACCTTCGGAATATGCCATATGTCAAAATCAAAGGCGCTGTACGCATCACTTTGCAAATGATATGAGTTGCTGAGTCTGGACACTGATACCCTGTATGTACAGTAGTACAAAACCCCACTTAAAGCAATATTATTGATATGGTGTCAATCTTTGAAATCCAAGGGTTCTATTTGCGATGCTCACATGTTCACTACACCATCGGAATATGCCATATATATGTCAAAATCAATCACTTTACAGATGATATGAGTTGACTATAGTCTGGACACTGCTACAAAATCCTGCTTACCTTGATATCTCTTTGATACAAGATAAAAGAAACTGCATGCCAGTAGAAAAGTATATGTAGTTGACAGCCATTGACTTTGGTGAAGCTCCTCTGTAAGGGCAGCTAGGTGTCAACATAGTGATTGGTCAGATTTTTATGTCAGAAACATATCAAACGGCTAAGCATGTTATAATAAATTCCAAGGGTGCAGACTGAAGAGAAGATATCTGAATAGAAAGTTGAATCCATAAATTTCATATATGTATGTTGTTGTGGTCTAGCTTGTTTGACCCTGTTGTGGTCTAGCTTGTTTGACCCTGTTGTGGTTAGCAGAACTTTACAGTAAATCCTAGATATAATGCCCCTTGTTTGATTTTCCACCTGTTTGCTTAAGATTTCCTTATACTTATCACTCAATTTATCTTCAAACCACTTTATACTGCCAAAATTTCTCTGGGCAACTGGTGACAGTGTAACGAGGTTTTACTGTAGTGTGTTTTGTTATTTTGATATTTGTGGCCAGGTACAACTCAAGTTAGGCTGTACAAAATGTTTGATTATATTATTTCAGGTGTATTGGGTGGAACACACAGAAGAATGCTACAAACAAACGGACATGTAAACACCTGAGGGAACACTTAGGGGATATTTATGAAAAAGCCAGAATTGGTCAACTTCCTGTGGCAAAGAGGAAGGCACCAGAACCAACACAGCGTTTCAGCCATCTCAACGTCAGTTTGTTACTGGCTCACAAATATGACGAAAAGTAAGTCACCATATTATACTGTAGTACAAAACAAGTTGAAAAGTAGAACTTGACTTGTGCGACCACCCCGTTTTAACAAAAGTAGAACTTAATTGACCTGCAAGACTATCCCATCTGTCACTACAGTAGAACCTGTCTTATGAGATCACTCCTTCTGTCACTACAGTAGAACCTGTCTTGTGAGACCATTCCTTCTGTCTGTACAGTAAAAACTGTCTTGTGAGACCACTTCTTATATCACTACAGTAGAACCTGTCTTGTGATACCACTTATTCTGTCTGTACAGTAAAATCTCTCTTGTGAGACCTCACCGTCTGTCTGTACAGAAGAACCTGTCTTGTGAGACCACTCCTTCTGTCACTACAGTAGAACCTGTCTTGTGATACCTCATCTTCTGTCTGTACAGTAGAACCTGTCTTGTGAGACCACTCCTTTAGTTACTAGAGTAGAACCTGTCTTGTAAGATCATTCCTTCTCTCTAGCTATACGTAGGATGAATCATATTATTCCAGCCCTGCTGCTGGTAAAATTGGTCTTTGAAGGCAGGTCATTTCCATTCCTTGAATAAAATCTTGGTAATTCAGAATCATAAGAGGTTATCTCTCCTAAGGTTTTGTCCCAGAAAAGAGGTTTGGCTCTCAAGAGAAGTTTTAATTTATTTGACGATGTAATTCATTTTTCTGTTACAGATCTCCCAATCCAGTAGGTTGGTGGGTGAGCGAAAAGTTAGACGGTGTACGAGCTTTCTGGAATGGAAAGTAAGTCAATTAACTGAGTAACTTTATATGGAGTATGTTAGTGATTACCGAGTGCTATTCTTTTCCTTTGACCCATATCTGAAACACTTACCATGTGACAGAAACAAAACTTTAATTATCTATCAATCTATAATTATCTATAATCAACAATCTTTCCAACTTATTGAAATTTCCATTGGGGAGATATACACAAAAAAAGAATATGTGTGTATGCACCCTAGGAGAAAATAACACTTTAAATGGCATCTTTTGAGTTGTCTTTTCATCTTATCTTAGAAATAAGAAACAGATAAGCAAATTGACTGGTTGAAAATGCTAAATTTAAGAGCCCCTTATCGGAAGTGCCCCTCCAAAATAGGGAGAGTTTGGCAATTATTAATCAAGATTTTTAAAATGCATCTGCTAAAAGTCTAACTTTAGATTACAGATTATATGTATATTGGCGTACCGATTGAGCCACATGGTAATTTCCTCTAGCAGAGTAAGTAATGAACGACTAGATGATACAAATATCTAGCTGTGTCTGATACTCTTAGACATAACTTAAAAATTGTAAAAGTTATTTCAATACAGTTTAATTCTGTTTTACAGATGTTTTTATTCAAGACTGGGAAACCCATTCTATGCACCAAAATGGTTCACAAAAGTAAGTGATTTAATTTACTTATTTACCCCTGAAATTTCAGAATGACCTATTCCAATCTTTGAATTGGAAGAGTTCAAATGTGTCTTCAGGGGTGAATGAGCTAACAGAGTATTTTATTTTCCTTGAAATTATTTCACATTTATTATTATTCTATTAAGTAGTATTTGTAATAAATTTATGATTTATTGGTCAAGATGCTCATTAATTGATATATATTACAGTTTTATTTGATCTTATTTATGGATTTATTCGTTTATTCTATTACAAAATTTAGAGATATTTAGAAAATATCATCGGTACAAATAATTATTTAAACTCACAATAGGAATGGCTAGATAGAGGACATTCATAAATGTATACAAGTTACCATACACATTTTGCAATACATGGGGTCAAGACAAAATCTTGGACTCAACAATTTAGTAGGATGGGCTTTATTTATTACAGGACAATGAAATGACTTTTATTCACATTTCTGCTGAACTGCAATATATATGGGTGGGCTTATTACCAGGCATGGGCTTAATACCAGGGTGGGCTTATTACCAGGCTTGGGCTTATTACCAGGTGTGGGCTTATTACCAGGCATGGGCTTATTACCAGGCACAGGTTTATTACCAGGCACGGGTTTATTACCAGGCACAGGCTTATTACCAGGCACAGGTTTATTACCAGGCATTGGCTTATTACCAGGCACAGGTTTATTACCTGGCATGGGCTTATTACCAGGCTTGGGCTTATTACCAGGCATGGGCTTTTTACCAGGCACAGGCTCATTACCAGGCATGGGCTTATTACCAGACACAGGCTTATTGCTAGATAAATATACTTAATGCTTTTGTCACCCTGGTAAAATAGCAGCTGCTTCCTACCAACTCTGCTAGGGAGAATTTATCTTTAGCTCATTTGGTAGAGTGTAAGACTTAGTAAACCACATGTCCTGGGTTCGACACTTAGCAGAACCATTGAAATACAATGACCTCTGTTGCAGTCTGATAACTAATTGGCAAATGTTTATTTTAAAGGATCTGCCAAAAGACATGCATCTTGATGGTGAATTGTTTGGTGGAAGGAAGAAGTTCCAGTCGACCGTCAGCATCGTAAAAACACCCGAGTGTGACAATTGGAAAAAGATTAAATACTCTGTAAGTCAGCAATGTTTATATCTAATATTTATAAAGATGATAAAAAAATGTGTTTTAGAAAATAAGTTAGATCTGAACAGGATTGAAGATCGTATGAATGGGGAAAATTGATTTCCAGCTGTGGGTGTTTATGTTTTGTGTGTCAGTGATTTACTGTGGTATATTGTCTAAGTCATATAGATATAAGGACAAATTTTGTCTGAAGTCCATATACAATTGTAGTCCAAATCTCATCAGTTTGAAGGAAAAAAAATATAGAAAAGTTGAAATGAAATTTGGATAAGTTGTTAGAATTATATCTTATTCTTTCATGCAGAATTGCACCAATATTTGCAGATCTTGTGTGTACTTATGTCATTGCCAATCATAGGATTTCTGTTATATAGAATCTAACACAAAATTTGTGATTATAATGTAGTTATAATTGTATTCTTCAACAATGCTTACAATTTTTTTTATTATATTGTGTTTTTTTTAACTATGTTGCTACCAAGTGAAATTATTTTATTTTATTAGTGGTAACCAAAATATCGGACAAATTATTTGTGAAACCTGTCATAACTTAAATAAGAAGACAACCTGTCTATATGGAACAATTCCGTAAAAGTTCTATCATAGACATTTAACCTTAATAAAACAATTTGAGCTAACACTGACGGAATAAATGGATGTGGTGACTATGTTATACTCTGGTTGGGTATATAATTTACCAGGTGAAAGATAAAATATTAAAAAAAAAAAAAAGAATAACAAAGTGACTGATTTTTTAATAGGTGTTTGATGCCCCGTATATGGAGAAGGAAACGTTTGAAAAGCGACAGGAAGCCCTGAGAGAGTATTTTGATGAAAACACGTAAATATGACCTCCTCCATTTAACTTTATTCTGTTTATAACATACTTATCGACGGTAAAACAATTTTGATTCAATTAAGATAAAGGGTACCAGTAAGTCATATAAGCTATATTATAACCAATGTCGCTACTGTAAAACATTTCAGTCCTTTTCAAAGGAAAAATTCTACAAAAAATCAAATGTTGCTATGTTTTTACAGAATTATAGTTTTTCGAACATTGAGTTTTTAACAATAGAAATACAAAAAATACACAAATAAGATGGAAAAAAACCCTGCAGGTGTTGAACTTAGTACCTTTACTTTGCAAAGCCTACAATTTATGATTTACCATTGTTGCTAATCAGGATATATTAACTCATTCACCCCTGAAGACACATTTGAACTCTGCCAATTCAATGGTTGGAATAGTTCATAATGAAATTTCAGGGGTGAGTGATCACAATCACAATACATGTATCAAAATGATTGTCCAATTGATGGGCAGGAAAGCCTATGAAAAAAGCATCAAACCTTGAAAAATATGTTGTAGAATGTATTTAAGGAATACCCAGTTATTTTCAGCTTTTAATTGTATATTTTGTTGCTACAGACCTCAGTACGCTGAGCTTGTGAAACAGACTAAATGTACCAGTAAACAGCAATTGGAGGACGACCTGAAAAAAATCATCGCTCTTGGGGGAGAGGGACTTATGATCAGAGAACCAAAGTCTAAATATGAACGAAAGAGGTCAAAAACACTTCTAAAGTTGAAGAAGTTTTATGATGCCGAGGTAAGTCAAACAAATATTATTGTAACCCAAGCACCTGTTGGGTGCCTTGGTAGCCGTTATCACTAGTGCGCACAGTCATTGTACAACTGTGTGTTAATTTTTATCAAGCATTAGCTTCAGACCAATTGATCGCTCTCCCAAGAATTTCGGTTCGATCCCCAGCGGTGGCGGAAATAAGAGAGTGATGTCTGATAGGGTTAGTTGTTATCCCTCCAATGGCACAGTGGTTTCCTCCCGTGGGTTTTCCTCCACCACGAAAACACCATTTGTTCCCTTAGCGGCTTCGTAATAAAAGCACTTCAGAGCTTATGTTTGTTGTTGACAATTGTACATGACGTTAAATAAAGATTATTATTATTATACCAATGGTTTATAGATGAGTCGTACAGGTAAATATGCTTTGCTCAGTATCAAAATGGTTAAAGTTATTTGCCTGTTAACGGTTGATATAAACATATAAACTCTAATAATTTTACTGACTTTTTTTATGTAGAAGGACTACATGATTGTAAATATAAAATTATTTAAAAAGTGAACTCCTAAAGGTCGCAAATACTATTTTCGTTTGGAAATGAAGACATTGGTTCATTGTTTTTTTTAACTTTAGGCAGTTGTGGTTGGTTACGACCCTGGAAAAGGTCGTTTCACAGGAGCAGTGGGAGCATTACGATGCAAGATGGAGTGTGGCAAGCTTTTCTCTGTGGGGTCCGGGTAAGTACAGCAGTAGATCTAGAGCTGCACTGGTATTCATAACTCCAGTCTCAAACTTTAAACCAAATCCTTATTCAAGCAAAATAGTGTAACAGACATCATTATTTGTCCAATGTCTCCATTAGGAGTCGAACCCAGGACCTTTGATTTACTTAGCTAGATATAGTCTTATGCTCTACCAAAGGAGCCAAGAGAAATTCTTCCTTGCCAAGTGGATAGAAAGTGGTCAGTATTTTGTACCAGGGTGGCATACTCCCATTCCAGGAAAGAACTTAATTGTCCCAAGTTTTCCAGCGGTCATAGCGATTCCTTTGCAAGTATTGTCAAGGTTTTTTGTAATATATCCCCGTGTCCTTACCTGGGCGCCAATGTAACAGAGGTCATTATTTTTTCAATGCCTCCACTAGGAGTCGAACTCAGAACCTCTGATCTAATGCTCTACCAAATTAGCTAAAGAGAAATTCTCCCTAGCCGAGTCAATAGGAAGCTCCCTAGCCGAGTCAATAGGAAGCTCCCTAGCCGAGTCAATAGGAAGCAGGTAGCATTCTGTAACAGGGTGACAATAGCCTTTAATGATCATCATATAATTCCATATTTAGTAGATATTAGCTTGAACAAACCTAAGCTGAGAACCTTTCCTATGTTTAATGTTAACTTTCTGATCCCATCACAAGATTGAATCATAGCGGTGCATGACAAAGGATTTGAGCACATACCTATACATTGTACATGTAACTTGTTAAGAGTCTGAAAACAGCGCTAATTTTACCATTTTATGAGGTGAAAATCTAAAATTATGTTTTATCATTCAACTATTGAAAAAAATACTTGTATATATGGTTATCATGGTAATTAAATTCAATTGAATAAATGAGCAGGGTAAATTTTAAAAAAGGTATAATTTCTGTGTAGAAATTCAGAATTGAAATTGATTTTGTTTGTGTTGACAGATTGACCGACAAGGACCACAGAAGGCCACCCAAGATTGGTTCTATAATAACGTACAAGTTTCAGGAATACACAAACTCAGGCAGCCCACGCTTCCCCACGTTTCTTGGTGTGAGGATAGACGCCACAAAGCCCAAGGATGCAGATGTTCCAGTGACACCAGCTGACAAATGATGTTTTGTTCATATGATAAACAAATTATAAGAACAAATGACCATTTTTATCCGCCAATAAGCCCATGCCTGGTGAAAAGCCCACTCATGACATGACAGTTTAACAAAGATACCAGCAGATACTGTTTTCGTCATTGCATTCCAATAAGCCTGACCACTACTTTTAGCTGGAGTTAATGTGTTAATTGGCCCCCGTGGGCTTATTGCAAGATGAATATTAGAACATGTAATACTATACCTCTACTTCTATATCAGACAATCAAACGTCTGTATAAAACCAACCGGCAGCTTGTTTATAAGATCACTAGTGGAATCGTAATGTCACCAAGTGCTATATTACATCACATTATATTTGACAATTTTCATTTTCTATTGTATACATGTCACTGCAATGTTTAAAATCATCAATCATGACAATGGTTCATTTTTGTAATGTCTAAGGGTACATTGTATACTTAAGTTATTTTTTTATTCTTGAAGTCTTTTTAGAAGCTTATACATACACCCATAGAATGTAGTTAATAGTGATTTTGTTTATATTTTAAAAACATTTTATTACAATTGAAATGTACATATTTAAGAAATTTGTCCTTGAATGATAAAGTGACTTATTTTAATTATTTATTCACTCTTTTTTAACTTTAACACAAAATACTTGTCTTCAAGAAGATGTGTTGACTCTAGCTCTGTTTTTGGAAATTGAGCTACATTTAATTTAATGAAAAAAAATGTCAATGAAAATTCTTTTGCTATACAAATTACAAATTAAACATGTAAAACACTGTTTTTGACACATGCGTTAATTAGGTAATGCAGGTGTCTAGTTTTTGTTAAGCTTGAGCAGTTGTGCAAATTCAAATGTTGATCAGTTTTATATGGTATATAATAAATTATGTAGATCATCCTGTGCAATGCATATATACATTAAATATTAATATTATAGCATCCGAATATTATACACATATATATGTATACATCTGTTAGTAATTTATCATTGTTAGGTTTCATTCATTATTTTAAAAAAATATTTTGATTTTACACAATATTTATTATTTTACAAAATGATGTACAATCTTTTTCTAACGTTCATGCAATTATATGAAGAATGTTGTTTTAATGAAATATCAAACACTCTTTTAACTAAAAACAAATTGTATTGTGTGATGTATTGTAAATGACTCGTTCATAAAAATGAATTTAATTTATTGTATATTTGTCGGAGTCATTGCAGGGAGTGTGATATTTGTTGAGAGTGAACTAAGTTATAATCTACCTTTATGGTATTAGTAAGTATTTTGATATATATTTGTTGTGTGATAATTTAGCTGTGCTATGCTCATTGATATTGTTTCATGTCTTTTTCTCACACAAATTGAAGCAATGATCGCCCATATTTCTGGCGCGAGATTTCCCCGTCTAAATCTGTGGGAAAAGTACATGCTCTACTAGGAACTGCTGTATTCACACTAGGTTGTGTACTAGTGTTTATCTTTGCAATTTGTCCATTAAAGAAAGTTGGTGAGAAAAAGAAATATCACATTGATGATTGTGTAATGGAAACAAAACTTCTAACCCAGAGAGTGAGATTGTAGTATGTTTTCTAGAATAAAAGTGTGTTACATAACTTTTAGTGACTTTGACTCTTTATTTGACTAATACGTACACAGAACCTGCATTTGTAGGGGAACTGGACTGGGTTGTTGGTGACCAGGTAGCTCAATTGATCCATCAAGAGTTTGGGATGGTACCGGGTTCAAATTTTGGTCTGGCTATTCTTCTACATGTAATACAAAACTGGAGAGCTTGCCATGCCTTGTTTCAAGCACTGGGAAAATGCTTGGCGAGGTGATACCCAAACCTGGGCGTAAATACGGGGAGTGGGAGATCTAATGTCCATGCAAAGAGTTCAGTGGATTTCTGTTATACCCAGCAGAATGATAGTTCTGTGTTACCCAGCAGATGGACAGTTCTGTGTTACGCAATAGACTGACAGTTCTGTGTTACCCAGCAGACGGACAGTTCTGTGTTACCCAGCAGATGGACAGTTCTGTGTTACCCAGCAGACAGACAGTTCTGTGTTACCCAACAGACAGATAGTTCTATGTTACCCAGCAGACGGACAGTTCTGTGTTACCCAGCAGACAGACAGTTCTGTGTTACCCAGCAGACAGACAGTTCTATGTTACCCAGCAGACGGACAGTTCTGTGTTACCCAGCAGACGGATTCCACAAGGAATACAAGAGTCTGGCTGTAGTAGTAGAGTTGACCAGTTTCCACACATAAGATACACACCATTGTCATGGTCATCTTTACCTATTCATAACTGCGTTGTAAATAGTTGTATCTATGGGGTCAAATACTTCAGCAAAAGGAGGAAGAAATGTAGTGGAACTACACTAGGTAAATCATCAGAAACCAGGTTATCTCAATTGGTAGAGTGTCCTTCAATTGATTGAGTTCCGAGGGTCCTGGATTAGAATCCTTGTCTGGTCGTTGCCTTTCTCTTTCTCCTGTTACACATTATATAGGCCAAACATAACCACTCGGATGTAACGGTCATTCCAGAAATAACATACAGTGGTGGGGTTAAGAAGTGAACAGGCCATTTTTGAGCCCATCAGCCATCATTAGCCCGAACTCACCAACCATAAAAATTTCGTAGTCTTCTATAAAACCAATTAAGTAATTAAAGAATTCTCAAATTAATGATGCATTGAATCTCCTTACCCCCATTAATCTATATCTGAACAAGCTTGATTAAATAAAATAACAATATTTCTACACCTCCTTGTTCCTTGTGTTGTCGGTAAAATGTCAAAATGACCATAATCAACAGGGTTTTGTTCATTACTACCATTTATTTCACATATAAATTCAATATCAATTGCACATTGAAAAATACAAAACTGATGACTTGGTTAACTTGATCCAATTTACATCATTTTTACTACACAATTTACAAAAGTATATATACACACCATGCATACTACAATCAGGTAAGTACATTTGTGAGTGTATTTCATACCACTATTATCATTTATGTACCGAACAGCTAACAGAAAATCATTATATATTGATGCCTTTGTGTAAAATCCTTTAGATAAATATCGGAGAGCACAAGACATGTCTTGTCTAGTCTTTCTGCTAGACCGGCCATGTGACAGAGGAACACAACATACACATGGAAGTCTTCTGAGGTGTGTAAGAATAGCCAAGAATTTTATGTTATCTTTCGACATTTAGCAAATTCAGAAGTCAAACAGAAATTTGCCGAAACTTTGGAGAGTCAAAACAAAATTTGTCTTGTACAATGTAGATCTTTCCTTCAAAACTTGAGAGTTAAACTCATTTTGGGGAGTCGTACAATACTCTCAATGTTCGATTACACTACTGGCCAGGACAACATATAAGACTCTTATTGCAATTATACTGAAACATCTCTGTAACAAGCCTAAAACATATCTACCAAATATGCTAACATATGATTTTATTTAACTCATTCAAAAGACTTCACACACTTACTGTAGGTTTTCTTTTTAGCATCAACAACCCTTAAAATATAAATACACTTAATGGATTTCATTAGTTTCTACATTTATTATATACAACAGATTTATCATTTATTCCATTTCGTGGTCGTTCTGATCAGAACTATCTTGCAGGGATTAAATTTTGCGAAATATGATCAGGTAAAAATGTTGCACTCGTGAAAGTACTTCAGTATTTGGGTGACAGAATTTATTTTACAAGCGTTTTGTGAAAATAAAGTAATATGCAAGACTAAGTTGTAGTTGTATCTTCATTATTTGGCATTTAAGGGGTAAACAGATTGCTTTTGTATATTTATGGAATCATTAATTGTGGTGTTAATATTTGCTGAGTATTTAATTTTGTGCTATCTTTGGTGACTGTGAATAAAGTGAAATTAAATCCCCCACCAATATCACCAACCATACAGTATTACACAAACAAGTAAACAGCTGATATATCAAACCCTACAAATTTAAATTTCGACTCTTTACATTTTAAACACACAACAATATCAAGACTTTTATAGAACCTCAAATTATCTGATTTCAGTTTCATGAAAAATCAAAATATTTTGCCCTTATCGGTAACTGAAATTCCCTATGGGGAAAGAATTGCTTAAGTTCAGGAAAGATTTGATTTTAGCCTTTCCATCACTGTAGACCATAATGTACTCATCAAGATAAATGCATGGTAGAGTCTATTTCAGTTACATAGGGGTGAAAGGGTTAACCTAAGGAATAATCTAGAAATCTAAACTGGGTTACAGCATGCTTAACAATATTTATCAGCACCATACACTCAATACGACAGGTAAAAACAAAAAGACAGTATTACCCTGCTGGAAATAGATACATATATTTACAATAGTACAATTTTCTTGGTGGAAACAGTCCCTACAATACAGCATCACTTCCTTGCTGGGGCCAGCCCCCTACAAAAAGACATTAAATACTTTTCTGCTTAAAAAATTACAATATTTATTGCTGGATACAGTCTCCCATGAAATAATATTACATGTACTTATTTTATGGAGACAGTCCCCTTCAAAATAACACTACTTCCTTGCTGGCCAACTACAAAATAATATTACTCATTTCTCAAGACAGCCCCCAACAAAACAACATTTCCTATTGTTTGAGACAGTCCACAATACAACTATATTACTTATAACTGGAAATCTAGACTTCACAAAATAACCTTTAAGTTTTGTACCACTGGATCAACAGGAGGAATTTCTCTTTAGCTTCGTCAATTAAATATTGGACTAGTAAAGTGAGTTAAAACTTAACTCACGAAAATTAACTTTCATTACACACTAGGACACATAAACATTAAAAAAATTTACAGAAGAAACCGATTCGTTGAGTGTCAAACAACTCTGATTTTTTTTTGGATTTGTGAATTATTAAATGCCACAGAAACAAACATTATTTGTTTCCGGTAACCCTACCAACCCTCATATTATTTGCCTACCCTTAACAATTTTTGGCAATTTTCAAATAAGCACTGTTAAGTCAAGATTACTCTCGCATATAAACCTATAAAAATAACATTAATTACCTACTTTCCTACCCTAATTTTTTCAAAAATGTAAAAGGAAATGAAGACATTTTTTGTAAGGCCTAAAATGTGTTTTCCTACACTGATCTCGACATAGACTGAATGTATCGGAAATACACTTTACTAATCATGTTTGTTTCTAAATACATTTATTCGGCAATAAACCCAGCGAGTCAACACACTGACTCAAAGTGGGAGAACATACATTGTATAGTGAAATGAAAGAGTATTAAATATCAATTTTATTTAGTTTACAACAATTTCGAAACAAGTTATTACAACTTATATTAATCACTCTTGTTTTGCCCGGATGTTAGGACGCAGGGGTCTTAATGTGGGAGGAAACCCGAGTTCCCAGGGAAAACCCACATGGTCGGGCAGGTGACCCCAACCTTTTCAAGTCCAATGGGGGAATCGAACCCTGGTCGCCTTGGTGAAAGGCAAGTGCGCTATCCACTGTGTCATCCGACCTACCAAGAGTATTTGTTGCAACTTCTTTTTAAATCTGCAATAGATATGGGTGGGCTTAATTTCAGACATGGGCTTTTTGTCGGATAAATTTGCAGAGATGTATATAACTTGTATTGAACTATTTATTTTCCCAAAAATTTCAATAATGCAGTTTCTTAGTTTTGACACACTGTGAGCACCAGTATTTGTTCTATTTTCCTTTCTAGATAAGCATGTAAAATGTTAAACTAAATAAAAATTAATTAAAAATGGTCCCAATAACCAGGAATCAATATATAGTAAAGTAAAGTTGAGGTCACAATGACCTTATTTTAGAATGCGACACACCACCTTCCGATGCTATAGGTACCAAATTATAGGTTTGAAGCCCATTTGTGAAAAAGTGGCTGAGATATGCCCTTGAAACCATAATCAGCGCAGACATGTACATGCACGAACAAAACAAATACTATAAAAAAAAAGGACTTTGTCAAAGCCGGGGTATAAAAATAATACACATATGACTCCAATATCCATTACATGTTACAGAGCAAGGTACACACATCATTCATAGACTAACAGAAGTGATAAAAATCATGCTGAAATTGTAAATCATTCACCTTGAAACCTGTTTGGGCTCAGAGAAGGATTTTGACAATGGAGCGCAGATCCTGATTTTATAATCAACAAAGCTTGTCTAAAATGGGATATCTGGGATCAAATTAACTCATTCATCCTTGAAAACACATTTGAACCCTTCCAATTCAAAGGTTGAAATAGTTCATTATGAAATTTCAAGGGTTAATGAGTTAAAGGATCAACATAAAAAAGGGTCGCTAGGGGTACCCTTATCTTAAAATTTTCATTCAGCATTAATATTGTTACATTTGTGATACAATTCGAAGAAAAAATATGCAGCACAGATAAAATTACCATCAACAATGGTAAACAATGTGATTTTTTATCAGTACTATTTAATCATGAGAACATAACGTAGTTTTCTTTAGCACAGTTACCAAGTCAAACATTCTATTCGGTCAAGACATGATGTTTGTACACTCTACTCTCCATGTTTAACACGGTCCAATGCGACGTAGAAGAGTTTATTCTGACGTATGTCGTGCACTCCGATTGGTCCCACTTCACAGTCGGCACAGATAAGATATTTAATGTTGTCCACTGTGTTCGTGAATCCGAGGTTCTCGAAGGTGAACATGTCCTCCACTAGCCAGAAGTTGTTCAGCGTTTCCCCGTCCTCAGGGGCAGCGTTAGGCTTCTTCTTCATGTGTGGAAGAAACAACTGGAAAAGCAGTAAAACATAATTACTTACAGCTTCATATTAATAATGGTGTGAACAATTGTACAAAACATTAACTATTGTGTGGCTAAAAGCTAAATTCTTAGACCAAAAAAAAGAGATATGTCTGTTTTGGGTTCCATGGGCCAAAAAAACCCAGGGTAGGTAGGGCGTTTTATTATATTCATATTTTTGGGTACCATCATACTACCATGTGGCTATATGGTTATGAACCCAATTTTTTATGTAAAGAATTACATAATCAAGGTTCATCCTGAGACGAATTTCAGATTCACTACAATCTGTGTCAAGTTGGTAAAGTAACAGGAAAGAGAAGGGGGTCGAACACTCAATCTCAAGGTTCCTAGTCGGACCCTCTAAAGCTAAAGAAATTCACTCTTCAGCTCTAAGCTAGACGGCGACCTTAATCCAATGTACAATTAAAACCTGCCACACTACTCCCTCCTTTTTAAATGTGTTCGCCATTGAACACCACAACCCAGGTTCTAACTCCCTGTCACCACAGGGAGGGCCACGGACACCATTTGTGACAGGAAAGAGAATAGTGTGCTTCCACCCGGGATCAAACTGGGTACCCTCAATCTCCAGGTTCCTAGTCGGATGCTCTACCACTGATCAGCTTTAAAGGGAAATTCCCTCTTCAGCTCGAAGCTAGACGGCGACCTTAATCCTATGTACAATTAAAACAGTAATAAGTATCTCTGCTTCATAACTGTTCATGCACTATTAAGTATACAAAGTCAGTCTATATATATATGTGTGTTATTGTCATGTATTGCCTAGTTCTGATGTCGTTTACTTTATTTAGTATTTAAAAGATTTTGTCTGGCAATGCTTTTTGTCGCTTGTTGTCAGTTCCACGTTGAAGACGGTTTTAAGTGTGACTTGTTTCAGACTATGACCCAAGGCCAGGAAGCAAGTACATGTATGTAGGGTGGGGCCCGATCCCTATGCAAATCATGGTAGCACAAGTGTATTCATCTCTTCATGCTAAGCAATTGTATATACATTGTACTGTATGGTTAGGGTACTTGTCCATGTTATAACCTAGGGAGTTGATCCTTTGGGTGAGTCGAGACCCCAGGTTCAGGGGCAATTGTACTATTCTAACAGGAGTGTATTGGTTTGCAGTGTTAACTTTAGAGTCAGGCTCAGCCTGTTGGTATATGTCATATGATAAAGTCAGCACATGTCATGCTATGAACAAACATTAAAGGGTCTTATGTCAAAGACAGGAAATGTCAGAAACTCCTAGACAGGAGTCTTTGACATCATTCACGAGTTTTGTTGTATCCTAATCAGATAATGATTGTCATCGGTCTCACTTAAAAGCGTCTTCAACCGACAACAAGCGTCTTCAAGTGACAACAAGCGTAGCAAGACAAAATCTTCAAAAATACTGAATAAAGTAAGCGACATCAAAAGATATGCTGTTAATATGACTATAATACACCTCTGTACCAAATTTTAATTTGATATTTGATAAAATGACCGAGTTATGATGAATTGAATTTTTACGATCTCGGCGTGGCACATGTTTATATTAGCATGTAAAGTGAAGAAAGCGTCGCCAGATAATATCGTTACAATTACCCACTAAAGTAAGCGGCATCAGAAGATATGTTATTAGTTAAACTTTTATTGATATATATTCCAAATTTCAGCTCGATATTTGAAAAAATGATCGAGTTATGATTAATTTATTATTACGATCGGCGACGTGGCATACGTGTGTGAATAGAACTCGACATATGAAGAAGCTTAAGGGTCGAGTAATACCGTTTCAGTACAAAAATCTCGTCCAATTGTGGCTGTGGGTTAAGTGGTACGTTTTTTTGTTTCAACATCATTAATCGGTCATTTATTCAAATTTCTACCTGAAGTTTGGTATAAAGGGGTATCATAGTTATATGAATAACATATCTTCTGATGTCGCTTACTTAATCGATTAATTTTAGAGATATAGTTTGAAGACGCTTCACAATCTGTCGAATTCTATTCACACACATGTGCCAAGTCGTCGATCATAATAATTAAAAACATCCTTACTCAGTCATTTATTCGAATTTTTACCGGAAGTTTAGTATAAAGTTGTATCATAGTTATATGAATAACATATCTTCTGATGTCGCTTACATTATAGGTTAATATTCGAGATATTGTCTGAAGACGCTTTACGATCTGTAGTGTTCTATTCACACACGTATGTCACGCCGCCGATTGTAATAATAAATTAATCATAACTCGATCATGTTTTCAAATATCGAGCTGAAATTTGGAATATATATCAATAAAAGTCTCATTAATAACATATCTTCTGATGTCGCTTACTTTAGCGGGTAATTGTAACGATATTATCTGGCGACACTTTCTACACTTTTCAAGCTAATACACACATGTGCCACGCCGCGATCGTAAAAATTCAATTCATCATAACTTGGTCATTTTATCAAATATCAAATTAAAATTTGGTGCAGGGGTGTATTATAGTCACATTAACAACATATCTTCCGATGTCGCTTACTTTATTCAGCATTTTTGAAGATTTTGTCTGGCGACGCTTGTTGTCACTTGAAGACGCTTGTTGTCGGTTGAGGACGCTTTTAAGTGAGACACAAAACCATTGATTGATTATTCGATCACCTCTTTTTCCTTTATGCTGGCTTTCTGTTGCAGAAGAATGAGAGACGAACATCTTTGGCAGTATATCTTTGTTTTGTTCTTTCCTTCCTGAACCATGTCGCCGATATCGCTATTGTTAGGAGCCACTACATCTGCGCTTGCACCGCTCATTATGTCGTGTTGGAATAAAGTGTTGATGTTATTTTCACCATCTAGTTCTTCTTAGACGCTTAAACATCTGTTTTACAGAACCACTAAAATCAAACATTCAAGCGACGAAATAATATTTTGTCGACTTCACGCATGCGTACTAAAGTTATCGCCCATTCTCAGTCATGCTCGTGTTTCATTCAGACACATTTGAACATAGCAATGTTAAAACATTTAAATGACACCGATTAGGAAAATTGAGAGGGGGACCTGCAGTAAGAGAATTACCTGTAGCGTAATTGAGGGTACAGAAAGACTGAACAAGTTGAGAATTGAACAGGTATACATTTTCTTAATGCAGTAGACACGATTTTCGTTTGAGATCGATCATATTTCACCATGCGCCACTTCTATGGTAACATATCAAATATCCAATCGCTGGATAGCCAGAGTTTCCTCTGCCTCTGGCCAGATTTAAACATTTTGACAGATAGATGTCTGGTGTGGGGCCAGAGCGCAATATTATATGAAAACGTGGAATTCTCCAACACCGTTTGGTATTGAGGTGGTGACAACAAAAATCTACTATGACACAACATATATCGATAAATGGATTATTTCACAGGTGTTTGAAATTCTGGACTGTCGGTTATTTGCTGTAAAATTAAATTGTCTAGACTGTGAGTGTTAACACTTCTTGCCATTAAAGTGCATTCCCCACTTTGATGCCAATTGTTCCATAGAAAACAAGTCACACGTGCACTGCCTTGACTGGAGTGTGATTTGATCTGAGTGAGTCCTGATCATCTGTCTGTATAACAGACAGTCATCTGCAGAGAGATAGACAGTGAATGACACAGAATATGGCAGGTCGTTCATGAAGCAGAGAAACATGAGGGGGCCAAGTATGGTCCCTTGCGGACCTCCCAACTCAACCCAGGCTGTTGTGTTAAAGAATGCATGGTCACCTTCAAATTCTATGATGCCTTTTTGAGTGAGGAAGGTTTTTATCAACTGATGAATTTCACCTATGATTCCGTAATGTTCCAATTTATGCAAGAGTCTGATATGTAGTGATGGGCTGATGATCATGATCGATTATAATCGAAAATTGATCGGTTTGACCTTTCCGATTCCGATTATTAATTACAAATTCCATTATCTATATAATCGGTTCCTTATTGAAATCAAAGTGTTAATGTTTTCAATGTAAAAAATGAATTGAAAGTCATATATTCTTATGATTTTATTATATGATTGATAATGCTACATAAAAATTGCTTGAAATCCATTCATTATAGAAGCCTAGTGTATAGTTAACAACTCTGTCTATTGATGTTATGGTAGTGTTCTCACTTTATTTGGGTAATTACGTATTCAGTCCCATAAAATTATGAACCGATTATGCAATCGATCATCGATTGGTTTACTACTTCCAATTACAAACTGATTATCGATTATGATTTTAAACCGATTGCCCATCACTACCGATATGGGAGACAGTATCGAAAGATTTACAGAAAGTCCAGTATATATAGTAATGTCAGTTTGGATTATCATGCCAAATTTCTTCATGAGGTCACATGTCGTTTGTGATATGTTGCACAATGATGTGTTCAGTCGCACTATGATGTGTTCAGTCACACTATGATGTGTTCAGTCGCACTATGATGTGTTCAATCGCACTATGATGTGTTCGAGAAGTTTTCAGCACACTGTAGTTAGCGAGTTAGGTCTGTAGTTTGCAGTGTTGTGGTTATTTGCTTTCTTTATGAGTGGTGTGATGTAGGCGCTTCTCCAATCTGATGGTAGGTGACCAGTAGACAGGCTGATCTGGAAGATGTGGGTGATTGATCTGGAGATTAGATAGTAGCTTTACTACACCTTCTATGGTTCTTTTGGGTGGGTATTTGTTACCTTGTAGTTCAGATGTTGTTTCATTAGTGCAGTCTTCAGTTAACACAGATCTAAACTGGGTATTGAGTATTTCTGCCCTCGAGTGACTGTCGTGGTGTCAAGTGCCATCTTTCAGAAGTGGTCCTATGCAAATGTTGTCTGTGTGTCTGGTTTTCATATTTCCCAACAGGTTTCCTTTTACCTGTGTTGAGCGATATTTCTAAAACGGAGTGTCTGAATTGGCCCAGAAAATTTAAACTCTTCTTTTATGGAAATACAAACAGTGCTAGGTCTTTTTACTTATAAATGCCTTTATATTAAATTACATACATTGTATACAAGTATCCTGACCATCAATAAGTTGCTTTCTGTTTCAAGGATTTCCAAAGAAGATGAGTGCTGGAGGTGGATCAAAAAATGTTCCGGGTGTATCCGTGATGTCATTCGTCTCTCAAGAGGAAGTTGACAGTGCCAGGAAAAAGCGACAAGAGGAATGGGATAAGACCAGAACAGAAGACCAACCATTAGGTGAATTTATTATTAAGGCTAAAAAAATCACAAATATGTTTCAGGTAACATGCTTGAAGAAATAGGGTAGGTCGGTAGGCAAATAATTAGGGCCCCACATCAAGTAATCAGCTTGTCTGTCTGCTGTCCGTATTGAGTTATATGACTTTGAACTATAAAATTTTCATTTTTTTTTCACTTTCGGCACAATTTCTTGCATATTTGTGTTTGGGTGTTCACCAAATTTTATGTGTGGCCTCATATCAACGAGACCTTGTATGGGTTCAATATTGAAATTCGTCAATATTTTTAAGAGTTATTGGACTTTGAATGCCAAAAATTTGCAATTTTATGACTGTCTGCACAGTGCACAATCACCTTCATATTCACGAATTTTGTGCATATTTTTTACATTTGACATGGTGACGCACTGTGATGTGTAGATGTTCTATAGCTAGGGATTACAAAACGTTCGTAAGTCATGATCATGGTCAATGCCTCTGAAATCTAAAAAAAGGATTTTTTTTTAAATTTGACATGGTGATACACTTTAATACGTAGATGTGCTATGAGCTTTGTCTGACTTATAAATTAATCTTATAGATACAAATATCTGAAATTCTAGGGTCTGCAAAAAAATATATAGGGTAGGTTGGGATACCCGGGAAACACACATATATATTTTAAGTCAATAAGTGAGATTAAAACACAAATAAATTAAAAAAGGGCCTCAATCAAATCAACTGTCATCAATACCATTTCCCACCGTTACATGTTAGCCTAATTAGATTTATAACACCTTACAGCAGTCAAACACTTCCATTCTTCATCAAAGTTTGAGTCATCACAATTTTTGAAAATGCCTTTCATTCAATTGCATAATGTACATCGCACATCACCAGTCAAACAGTCCTAGTATTACATTTGACCAGTCATCAGTCGTATGGTAGCAAAAATGTGCATATTATGGTTAGTAATTTTAGGAGGAAAACAGTCAAAACTGCTTTATATGACATAGAGAGTCGGGTAACAAATTAAATCAATAAAGATTTTAGTACATTTTTTTATTAGACATGTACATTTGAAATTAAATTGTTACAAAATTTGAAATTAAAGAAAAAAATTTGTAAATGATGTACAAAATTCCTAAAACATTGAACTACTGATGAATTGTGACTGCTATGTTTTTTTCTAACCAACTTCTTATGTTAACTTTGCAGAATGTCCAGAGGAAGTGGTGGACAACAGATCTCTGTATGAGAAACTACAGGAACAGAAGATGAGGCAGCAGGAGGAATATGAGGAAACACACAAACTGAGTAAGTTTTTCTCAGGTAAAACTGAAAAACAAAGACAAAAAGTATACTCCTCGGCCCTAATGCATCTCCCCATCCATATGTGCCAGCTACCACAATTGTATCTGTCTGTATTATTATCAACATATGGCATATTGCAATGTCTGTTGCATTTTGTCATCACTTTTTTTTTAAACAACTTCTTCTTAAGAACCACGAGGCTTAAATTGACAAGTACAGTATGAGGTTATGTTTCCTTGGCAACTGTTCCTAGTCCTGTGTTTGTACACTGAAACTCTAGAAAAGCTGTTTCATGATTTGATATGCTTTTTTGTAGAGAACAGTGTCAAGGGTTTAGATGAAGATGAGGCTGGATTTCTGGAGTATGTGTCAAAGAATCAAATAGACATCATAAAGGCCAGATACAAAGAAGAAAAGGACATCATGAAAGAGATGGAAGTATCCTGTGACTAGTAAAAACATTTATGCCTGAGGATGTTGAAGTTTGAAGGGAATTTTAAATGTTCTGATTGTTTTTCTTCACTAATGGTAACGGTGGTCATTTAGTAAACTGTATAAACTGGGAATTGTTTGCCACAATTTAACTTTCACCTTTTTTTCGCTCTCCCCAATGAGGGCGAATATATATACCATGACAGCAAATTTTAGTACACAACATACAACATATAGAAATTACAAAATTGCATGTGGAGGGCGAAATTAACACATGGTGAACATGGATTATATCAGAAAAGGGTGAATATTTGACTGTTTTGCCGGTGTACAGTATCATATCTACTAGTCCACTACAGGAGGGTGGGGAAACTGACCTGGGACTTCATCCTCAGCGTGGGGTCAGTAAATGTCGGCCAGTTGCCCTGCAGCTTGGTGGTTAAGTGCAGAAACCTAAAGCAAAATCATGATAGAGGACTATTTGCAGTCCCTTTTTATACGCCCGTCGAAGACGGGGACATATTATGTTATCACGTGAGCGAGCGGGCGGGCATGCAAACGATGTCCGCTCGATATCTCAAGTAATTATTAACGGATTAACTTCAAACTTCACAACAAGGTTAATCACCATGAAAGCTCGGACAAGTTTGATAACCGCCATTATCTGACCATATTTTGTGGAGTTATGCCCCTTTACTTGCCGAAACGGTGTCCGCTCGATATATCTCGAGTAATTATTAACGGATTAACTACAATCTTCACAACAAGGTTAATTACCATGAAACCTCGGACAAGTTCGATAACCGCCATTATCCGAGTTATTTTTGGAGTTATGCCCCTTGGTTTCATTAATGCGATGCATGCGTTCCATGATGTTGTATTGCACTCATTGATCTACCAGTTATGTTGAATGATTTCTCTTTTAATATCAATTACTCACAAATACTTCATATATTTCAATCATACAAACAACTGCTTATTCAATGTGTGACGGGCGTATTATATACCGCTCGAGGTAACCTTGTTACATGTATATGCTAACACCGATGCTAGGTTCTGATTTCATTTTGCACATTTTCCTGTTCACTGTTTAACAGATCTGAGAAAGGTGGAGACCAACATGATTGTGATCAATGTAGGATAAAGAAATAAATACTTATAACACTTTGCAAAAAGTAAATCTTGTTATACTGCCAATGTTTATCTTGGCATTATAAAGGGATATCATAATCAATTGAAGGAAAAGGTATCAAGGAATTCTTGAAAAAATGTGACAAAGGGACCTTAAAGTGTTGTGGTTGTAGGCGAGCTGGCATATGAAATAATAGGCATTATATTGAGGTTTTTTTACTGATTATTGCAGTATATTTTATGACTGTATGTTGAAGTTTCCAGGTGAAAATATATTGTTAGTGAAAACCACAAGTAAATCCAGCTATCAGTACAGTGTACTGTGGAACCTCAGTACAGTAGTATATTGAATCTATGTGTTAGCCTTAACCTTGATCAGGAAGCATCCGTTACCAAGGTAACAGATCCAAAAATGTCTGACGACAGAAAAGTTCCATCCAAACCTCCAATTGGTGCAGCACAAAACAAGAAATCTCAGATGACACTTTTAGCCGGCGCTGTCAAACGGAAAGGGTATGTAGATCATCTTCATTAAAAAGTTTTCGTACAAAGTGTTCAAATTGAAAACAACATTATGTGGAGTAGTATCTAAACAGATTAAAGACTTTAATTGCCAAAACTTCCATTATAAGATTCAATGCAATTATATTTATTAAATAACGTAGGACGATCAATTACTATAATAGTAATATATCTATGTTATTGTACTATGTAACACAATATCTCTGGAAACATTGATGGATTTTGAGTACAATAGAACCAAATCTGTCTGAACACATTAGTTGAAGTTTATTAGTCTGGACACTTTGGTAGATTGTGTTTACAGTAGAATGCCATGTATTAGTCTTTGAACGGTAAAGTGTACTTTAACATCATCAACTCATTCACCCCTGAATACACACTTGAACTCTTCCAATTCAAAGGTTGGAATAGTACATCATTAAATTTCAGGGGTGAAAGTGTTAATTGATCTGGACACTTCAATGATTTTAATGGTCAGGTCATGCTTCTCACCTGGCCCAAAGTGGTCAAATTTGTCAAAATAATTAAACATCTTGTTCTTAATACCCAGAAGGCCAAGGGTGATGATATCTGGCAAGTAGCCTGCTGGGATAAAGGGCTACAAAGTGTGGTCAAATGGATGACCTTTACCTGCTTTCAAGGTCACATGGATCAATTGTGTTGAAATATTTTAACATCCTAATAACCAAAAGTCCAAGGGTGATGATATTTGACCAGTTTCATGTTGGAATGATAGGCTACAAACTTTTATCAAAAGAATGACCTTGAGCCACTTTTAAGGTCACATGGGTCCAAAATCTTTAAAATAATTTTATCTTAATAATCAAAAGGCCTAGGGTGTTGATAGTGGAATTGGCTTGTAGTTAATTAAGCTGGTCTTAAAACTGAGTCCACTTTTAAGTTTATTGGTGTGAGGTTAATACCAATAGTTTTAATTTATAGTGTTAATGAACTACAAATTCACTGTCTATATGACCTTAGTTTATCTTATATGTATATGGGTATACCCTATACCGAATAATAGCATTGTTAATATTGTATATAAATGGTCAATTACACATGGTCTGTCATTTGTGATTGTCACCAAAAATAGATTTAGTTCCTTGATATTTATAATTGATTTAATAAAAGTATCAAGAGAGTAGACTTGCTGGTATTCAGAATTACTATGTAAGTAGTGTGAAGACTTTAGTTTGTTCTGTAGGTCAGATGCTGTTGAAGATGGGAAGAAGAGGAAGCTGTCGCCTGATGATGGTAATTTATCATGTTTTTCTATAGTTAATATTAAGCTGTACGCTGTAAGAGTAATGGTAATTAGGTACCAATGCAACACAGTCAAAGTTAAACTGAAAAAACAACATTTTTGCATTTACAGTGTTCTTGAATTCAATTTGAAATATTAATTATGAAGCCACAAGAATAAAATAATTGTGGAAAAGGTGAATGGACAGAGAACTTTTTGTTGGCTGGAAAAATCTTTCGGCAAGTTAGGGCAACATCATCCATGTGTGTTCATCAGACATCTCAGCCAGTAAGGGTAATATCATCTCAGCCAGTAAGAGTTTATTGTGCAGGGTAATATCATCTCAGCCAGTAAGAGTTTATTGTGCAGGGTAATACCATCTCAGCCAGTAAGAGTTTATTGTGCAGGGTAATATCATCTCAGCCAGTAAGAGTTTATTGTGCAGGGTAATATCATCTCAGCCAGTAAGAGTTTATTGTGCAGGGTAATATCATCTCAGCCAGTAAGAGTTTATTGTGCAGGGTAATATCATCTCAGCCAGTAAGAGTTTATTGTGGAGGGTAATATCATCTCATCCAGTAAGAGTTTATTGTGCAGGGTAATATCATCTCAGCCAGTAAGAGTTTTTTTGTGCAGGGTAATATCGTCTCAGCCAGTAAGAGTTTATTGTGCAGGGTAATATCGTCTCAGTCAGTAAGAGTTTATTGTGCATAATAATATCATCACAGCCAGTAAGAGTTTATTGTGCAGGGTAATATCATTACAGCCAATAAGAGTTTAGTGTGCAGGGTAATATCATCTCAGCCTGTAAGAGTTTATTGTGCAGGGTAATATCGTCTCAGCCAGTAAGAGTTTATTGTGCAGGGTAATAGCATCACAGCCAGTAAGAGTTTATTGTGCAGGGTAATATTGTCTCAGCCAGTAAGAGTTTATTGTGCAGGGTAATACCATCTCAGCCAGGAAGAGTTTATTGTGCAGGGTAATATCATCTCAGCCAGTAAGAGTTTATTGTGCATAATAATATCATCTCAGCCTGTAAGAGTTTATTGTGCATAATAATATCATCTCAGCCTGTAAGAGTTTATTGTGCAGGGTAATATCATCTCAGCCAGTAAGAGTTTATTGTGTAGGGTAATATGTCAGGAGGGTATATATTTTACACCTACATAATTAAATAGCGAGTGCAATCTGAGATGTCCAATAAAGACAGCTGCATTTTTATTGCAGGTTAAATTAATGGGTTATAAATAAAAGTCTTTAAAAGATGATGGTTCTTTCAAATGGAATTGATTTTACATCAATATTTTCAGATTGTGAACTATGAAAACTTGTATTGTGTCCCCTGAAAATTGATATGTACATAAAAAGTATGCAGAAAAATGAAGTGGGTATATAATAAAATCCTATGCTTATTTGATGTTGTAATTACCCTTCTGTAATACTGTATACCGGGAAACTTCATCCTGTCAAATAGTCACCCTTTATACGTAAAATGCATGTTTTCCCAGTTGCTGCAGAATTTTCCCAGTATATAGTATATTTAGTGATTCAATACCAAGAGCAGATGCATGTTATTAAACTATAATTGAAGTTGCTCTTTGCTAGGCATAACCAATGCAATTCTGGACTAGCAAAATGTGAAACATTGAATGTGCTCACTTCAATACAGTGTACATTTATAGGCATATTAGCTAGGCCATAATAAACGGTCTTTAAAACATTCCGTGAGACTACCGGTATGATATTTTGCTGCTGTCATTGAACGTGTTGTTTGTGTCACACACTGTAGCTGTTTGACTCCTAAGTCTAACACATGTTGACAGTTTTCATTATTGATTTAGGATCCCTGTACCACTGCCCAAACATATGAATTAGAAATGTTTTTACAGGCATGACCATAGCTTCAATAAGTCATTTCTGTAAAGAAATCCATACACCATATAATAAATGTCCTTTATGTAAAATAGCACTCTAGAACCGCTAGCTTCAGTAGAATGGGGCGTTATATTAATGGCTATTTATAATTTGTATTATTATGCCACACAATACTTTGATGGAAAAATAATAAAGATGAAATAAACAAAAAATAAATAAATAAACGACATAATGTTATGACAATATTAAAGGCAACAGGGCCAGACCAAGATTCAGACCAAGGACCTCCGATCAGAATCTAGTTGCTCGAACTGGCTGAGCTACACCTTACCAATGATAGTCACTGGCATGGTGCTAGCTAGTTCATTTACAACAGTTTTACCCAAAATTAAGTTAAGGAGGCGATAACTGTATGTATGAAACACTACAATGGAATTCTCATGGTTTTTAGCTCAAATGACTGACCACTTGGAGGAAATTGAGGTAAAGGTTTAAAATCCACCCCACTGCATTGGGACAGAACGAAGGGACCAAATGAGGGATGGGTGTTGCTGAGAGAAAAAGCTAATAGTTACTGAATCATATATAATGAAAATATATTCCTGTGGTTGCTTAACTATGCAGGTGAGCTATGCATGCCCTGTGGGCCTCTTGTTTAGCTTGCAGTGGGACAGGGATCCTTCAGCGATGGTTGAATGCAAAATCTATTTTTTCCATAATTAATGTACTCAATGGTACTCTCATTGCAGATGCAGTTGTGGCAGACTCCCGAGTACCCACGTTAAATAGAGCGTGTGACAGAGCAAGGATTATTGGTATTCTACCAGGTGTTGGCGCCTATAATAATGACTCAAGTGACTCATGTTCATCTAGTGATGACTCGGACATCGACCTCAGACTTACAACACAGAAAAAATTTGTGGTGATAGAAAATGAATGATAACATGGTTTATTCAACAATGTATCAACAGACAAATATAAAACTCATACAACATGGAAAGAATCTACTGTGACGCAACAGGAATGGTTTTACTATGTTTTATTATGATAATAAACACATTTATAACTCAGATATTTTTATCTTCACAATTGTATTGAAAACAAGATTTACATTGAATTTTTTTTTTTTTATATGAATATTATGATCAACAGAAAGTGACATTGTGAAATCACCAGGAGATATATTGTTGACCTCGTTAACTGTCTGTATTAAACTTATAGATATTGTCTGGCCTGGATATCTTAACATTTCTTAACACTAGGAATGCTCTTAAGCTAGAAAACAAAACTTTGTCCTGGTCAAGAAGGTGTAGTAAAAAAGTGTTGGAAACTGTTTTTATAAGGCATAAATATGTTTGATAAATCATTCCTGAAAAGCAAATCATTCCTCCTTCCTTGCTGGACTCTTATGAGAAGTAAAAGATGAAATAAACAAAATGTAGTCAACAACAGTGTTCCGAGACAAAACATCTCTTGGACCGAGATTCGAACCCTAGACCTGGGATCATTATACTATCGTTTGACTTGTAACCTGGCCTACAGTGTTCTGGCCCTACAGAAGTTAAGGGGAGGTCACTGGTCACTAAAACCACAGTGAGACGGGGATCATTAAAGGAAACGCATAATAAGGGCAAGAAATCCACATAATCTTACGTCTAACGTATCCCTGCTTTGGCCATCAACAGCAACATTCTGAGAAACAGTGCTAAATGTTAAACCTCCTTGGGCTGATAGTGTTGTTAGACTATATAAACTAGAATCCACACAGCATGTAATGCTTGGAATTCCGTCTTTGCGTATTGCAGAGTTATCTTCTCTTGTGAGCAGGGATTGATTGTTACGTCGTTGGTTTGTGAGAAAATTACGTCGTTTTCTCAAAAATTGATGACGTTGTTCTCATATACAAATGACATAACAATCAATACCTGCTCTCAAGAGAAGATAACTCTGCAATATTCAAAAACGGAATAAGCTGTTCTACAAATTATGGAGGAAAAAATCAAAACTTTTAAAATTCAGGTACCAGGTAAATTTTCAATTCAGATCATTTTACTTAGTTTTTTGAGACTTTTGAAATTAAATGTAAAATAAACAATTGTCATTTAAGTTTTAAAATGTGAATTTTTGAATTTTTAATTTGTTAACTAATTTTCAAACATTGATATAAATTTGGAATTTAACAAGACAGCATCTTGCCTTCTTACAAATGTCTATAACATTTTGCAAAGGTATCAGATGTTATGGCCTGGGCAGTGAATTTGACCTTTTATGAGACCTTGGGCATACCCCCAATAGAGGTACGCACCACACCGTCTTAATACATCCGACATATATCGCTAAAATTCAATTGAGCCATCTTCAGCGAGTCAAATTGAAGTTATGGTCCAGACAAGGAATTTGATGCTTGACCTCAATTTGAAATTTGGGGTTATGTCCTGGTCAAACATTCTGGACAAACTGACCAAGCGTTGACTTCCTTGAGCATAAAAGGTGCAAATTTTCTTTCTTGATTCAGATATTTTGAAAAGTAATTCAAGTAATATGCAGCATTGATTAATTGATCTATTGGTTTTACACCCCCTTCGCTACTGAGTAGTTGCCAAATACTTGAAACAGTTCTCATGCTCAAGCATGGATTTTGTGCTGAGCCAAATTTCAATTTCCCACTATATATTAATAAAAACATCTTATAATGTCAATAATTTGGAAAGACATTGAGGAGATTGAAAGCCAAAACTGTTTTCAATGTTTACATTTGTCTTTTGATTGTTTGTCATGATTTAAGCAAGTTACAAGACATTTGATTTGAGCACAAAAACTATGCTTGAGCATGAGAACAGTTTCATGAATATAGACCCTGATGTGTGGACTATTTTATTTTACATAACATAATAATTCCAACTTTCCACTTTTGATGTATCTAATCTAATTCAATATGGTTTACAAAACCAAACACTGAAAATAGTACGAGAGGTTGGTACTTTGTTGTTTTTGTATACTTCTGTAAAAAAAAATATTTAAAACTCTACAAGGTTGTTTTTAATAATTTATTTGTAACTCCAGAAATCAAGGCAATGTTCATACAACTGTAAAAACTGGATATGCATTGACCTTTTTATTTTGTTAATACATAATACACACTGTACATGTACTGTCAGTCTTGGTTAAAACAGTTGTCCGACACTTGTTCACAAAATCATTTTGAAATCTTGAATCTATTTGTATATTGTATTCATAGCCATTAATTTGTTTTTGCCTCTGTGTTGCCATAGGTTTTCTCCCACCACAAAATATAGTCACGTTTTGCTAACTCTCGTTTGGCGAAGTACTTTGGGTATGCAGCTTTTTCCATGGGATGATAATTGTCCAATACCTTCAAAAAATAAAGAAGTAATACATGTAGATAAATTTAATTCGTCTTTTCTGAGATAAAAAGTTCCCGAAACAAAAGTCACATGATATGAAGGGGTACATGTACTTCTGGTGTGTGAAGTTAAATAAGTACTGGGAATTTTTGTCTTTACAGAGGGCGAATTTATCATTACAGCGAATATTGAAAACAACATAAAATACATATCAAGTAAATGTGAAGGGCAAATTTAATATTGGCTGAATATTGATTTTATCGTCGAAGGTCGAAAATTTCTTGTTAAACAATAACAAGTCAACTTGGCCCAAGTGTATGACTTGTTAATTTGTTTGAAAATGGCAGAAGTTTCACATTCTTCACAAAGGGATATCTACTGACTAGTACTCTTTCGTCAGAAATGTAGCTAGGGACAGCCGCCAGTTTTTGATCCCTATTGTTGTAGCAGTGATCAGATGATCCATATTTACCGGAGGTACACATGGCCCTCTATATATATAGCTACCACCTGATGAGCATATCTAAAACCAGGTCAAATAAATGAGAAAAAGTATTTTCAAAATGACGTCACAAATAAGTTTGAGTCCAACTCTTAATTAACTTTTTTTGTTCCCAGGGTTCGACATTAACACTAATCTTAGGCCTCTAGGCCCTAGACTATATGATCTCCGCAAGGACTAGTGAATCACCTAACCTAACTGGTCCTTTGGACTTACAAAAATAAATGTTAGAACAGTATCATTTCACAGATTATATAAAGTATTATTATTCCTTTTGGAAAACTGCTTCAAATACAGATATATTACATGACAGTTGTCTTCACAATATCATTATGGTAGTAATTTTCAGATGTCCCCTACAGTTAATTACTTGTTTGACTAGATACAGTAACGGAGGATTACTTGTTTGACTAGATTCATTAACGTAGGTTACTTGTTTGACTAGATACAGTAACGGCGGATTACTTGTTTGATTAGATACATTAACGTAAGATTACTTGTTTGACTAGATACATTAACGTAGGATTACTTGTTTGACTAGATACAGTAACCGCGGATTACTTGTTTGACTAGATACATTAACGTAGGGTTACTTGTTTGACTAGAGACAGTAACGGCGGATTACTTGTCTGACTAGGTACATTAACTTAGGATTGCTTGTTTGATTAGATCCCTTAACGTAGGATTACTTGCTTGACTAGATACATTAACCGCGGATTACTTGTTTGACTGGATACAGTAACCGCGGATTACTTGTTTGACTAGATACAGTAACGGCGGATTACTTGTTTGACTAGGTACATTAACGTAGGATTGCTTGTTTGATTAGATACATTAACGTAGGATTACTTGTTTGACTAGATACAGTAACAGCGGATTACTTGTTTGACTAGATACATTAACGTAGGATTACTTGTTTGACTAGATACATTAATGTAGGATTACTTGTTTGACTAGGTACATTAACGTAGGATTGCTTGTTTGATTAGATACATTAACGTAGGATTGCTTGTTTGACTAGATACAGTAACGGAGGATTACTTGTTTGACTAGGTACATTAACGTAGGATTTCTTGTTTGACTAGATGCATTTACGTAGGATTATCAAACAATCTATTCAGCCAGTCCAGAGCACTACCAAACAAAAATACTAACTCTAACCCTGGACACTGGACAAATATTTATTTTACCATTAAAACTAAGCAATATTATGTGAATGTTTCACCAATGTCATATGACATTCTGGGGACCAAACCTGGCTTTGAAGATCATGACATAAGGTATGACATCAGCATAACAGAAAGATAGTGTTCTCTAGACTGCATATTGTCACATAACAGGGCTTATGTTTGTGATACTATAAGCACTTTTTGCTATATACATGTCACCGGAGTTGAAATATGGATTTTTGTTAAAATTTGTTGAAATGAGAAGAGGACTGCTATGGGAGTGAAGTGACTTGGCAATATATATCAAAG
Source organism: Mizuhopecten yessoensis (assembly GCF_002113885.1). Lineage (NCBI taxonomy): Eukaryota > Metazoa > Mollusca > Bivalvia > Pectinida > Pectinidae > Mizuhopecten > Mizuhopecten yessoensis. Next base: position 886,634 of record NW_018406231.1, on the reverse strand, counting down.
TTTGGGGTCGGAGCGAGATTCTAACTTGGGTGATTAGAAAAATTTCCTAAAATAGGATCGTGGGTACTTTCCTTCATGGTTTGAAGCCCTTTAGATCGTTTCGTGGTACAAACTTTCGTGGATATCCTATATCAACAGACAGTGGATACATATATCATTCAAATTAATTCTATTTATTTTCGTGGTTTAATAGCAACCACGAAAACCACGAATGTGTATACACAACGAACATTTCAGGTTATACAGTATTATCACTAAAGCACAATATTCAACATTTTAAAACGCTGCTTACCATATCCGGGGAAACCTCGTATCTCCCATGGGCTATTCCTCCGGGACAATGATCATCTGCAAGCAGAAATAATGCAATGTATTCAACATCCCTAAGGAATTTTGCACACTTTTTTTGCAACTACATTTTTTTGTATAAATAGAGGAACACATCGATAAACAACCATAATGGTATAGATTGGTATAACTCGGTATAAAACTGAACGGCAGTTAACATGCACTGTAACTGTATGTCTACACAATTCAAGGATTCACTGGTGTGCTAACCTATCATACTTGTGTGCTGATGCATCATGGCAGTCGTCGAAAGTATTGTGATACTTTATAAAAGGTTTGTATGGGTTATGGCCCTTCACTTATGCATTAATTTCCTCTTGTTCTATCAAAAAAACCACCACATTATTTCAAAAATAAAAATTGCTTTATTATGCTTTACAATTTAGGAGATAGATCACTTAAAAAATTAAAATTAATTCAGCAGGAAATACAAACACTTAAGATTTGTTTCTTATCAAGGTTTGTTTCAAATCTAGGAAAACTATGGTAACAGTTTGTACACAAGTTGGTGACAAGTATTGTGATACGTTTAATATCTTCACAACCCTTGTGATACACAGCACTGAACTCCAGAAATAGACTATATTCCCTTAAATGAAAGTGTTACTGTGTACAAGATCCTTCAGTCAAAATCTCCTCGTCATTCTGGACTACGGCGATTTAAAGATAAATAAAGACAACACAATGTCATACACCAGGATATAATTCAAATATAAAAAGCTCAAAATGACAGATCAGGAAATCTGAAAAAGTCATAACTTGGATGCTGCTGTATACCAGGAAACTTGTGCTGCGGGTTACTTTTCCCCTTTCTTACCGTTCATACTGATGGTGAATTTATCATTACAGCGAATATTGATACAAAAAATATACATCGTTATTGATTGTACAGGGAAAATCCTGGAATTTGAGAGATGTGGGCCATTTTCAGCAATTTTAAGTCCATATCAAAATTAAGAGGGGCCGGCCATTCTATGTGAAATTAAAAGAAAACTGGAACATGAAGGGGTCAGTTTCAGTTTTGAGGGGTCATGTGGCCCCTTTGCCCCCTCCAGGATTATCCCTGATATGAAGGGCAAAAGTTTGATGAAGCAAAACTTTTCTGGTACACAGTAGTTAAATTTGAGTATATATTTTTATTTTTTTTATTTTAAAAGTTCAATATCATTTTACTTACACTGTTTCCCATTTGGGGACAACCCAGTGTATATAACGTTCAACATGCTCCATCATTTTACTTACACCGTTTCCTTTTGGGGACAACCCAGTGTATATAACGTTCAGCTTGCTCCATCATTTTACTTACACTGTTTCCCATTTGGGGACAACCCAGTGTATATAACGTTCAGCTTGCTCCATCATTTTACTTACACCGTTTCCTTTTGGGGACAACCCAGTGTATATAACGTTCAGCTTGCTCCATCATTTTACTTACACTGTTTCCCATTTGGGGACAACCCAGTGTATATAACGTTCAGCTTGCTCCATCATTTTACTTACACCGTTTCCTTTTGGGGACAACCCAGTGTATATAACGTTCAGCTTGCTCCATCATTTTACTTACACTGTTTCCCATTTGGGGACAACCCAGTGTATATAACGTTCAGCTTGCTCCATCATTTTACTTACACCGTTTCCTTTTGGGGACAACCCAGTGTATATAACGTTCAGCTTGCTCCATCATTTTACTTACACTGTTTCCTTTTGGGGACAACCCAGTATATATAACGTCAAGCATGCTCCATCATTTTACTTACACTGTTTCCTTTTGGGGACAACCCAGTATATATAACGTCAAGCATGCTCCATCATTTTACTTACGCCGTTTCCTTTTGGGGACAACCCAGTGTATATAACGTTCAGCTTGATCCATCGTTTTACTTACACTGTTTCCTTTTGGGGACACCCCAGTGTATATAACGTGCAGCTTGCTCCATCATTTTCCTTACACTGTTTCCTTTAGGGGACAACCCAGTATATATAACGTCAAGCTTGCTCCATCATTTTACTTACACTGTTTCCTTTAGGGGACAACCCAGTATATATAACGTCAAGCATGCTCCATCATTTTACTTACATTGCTTCCTTTTGGGGACAACCCAGTGTATATAACGTTCAGCTTTGCTCCATCATTTTATTTACACTGTTTCCTTTTGGGGACAACCCAGTGTATATAACGTTCAGCTTGCTCCATCATTTTACTTACACTGTTTCCTTTTGGGGACAACCCAGTATATATAACGTCCAGCATGCTCCATCATTATACTTACAATGTTTCCTTTTGGGGACAACCCAGTGTATATAACGTTCAGCATGCTCCATCATTTTTCTTACACTGTTTCCTTTTGGGGACAACCCAGTTTATATAACGTTCAGCTTGCTCCATCATTTTACTTACACTGTTTCCTTTTGGGGACAACCCAGTGTATATAACGTTCAGCTTGCTCCATCATTTTACTTACACTGTTTCCTTTTGGGGACAACCCAGTGTATATAACGCTCAGCTTGCTCCATCATTTTCTCAACTTTCGCCATGTCTCGCTCATCTTTGTGTCTATCAAACATGGCTCTTATGTGCACTGCGCCAGATCTTAAAGTAAGTCTACAACAGAAAAATAACCATGTTGCTGAAACGACCAATATTAATCGGAGAATGTTATTGTAAATTTACCAGTTAGGCCAGCATAACTTCTCCAACAATGTTAGAGATTTAACACAGCAAGATACTTTTGACAGGCGCCGCATAACAGCCTAACCACATCTGTTAAAAAATAGTTGACAAATGACCTGTTATAAGTTATGTTATACGAGTGTAGCGGAACTGGACTGGGTCGATTGTCGGCGACCAGATAGCTCTTTTGGTAGAGCGTCTGTCTAGATTTCGGAGGGTTCCGGGTTTGAACCCTGGTCTGACCGTGCATTTTACCTCTCCTGTTACAATAGTACCTTCAACAAACCAAGCATTTTATGTTTACAGTAGGTAGGGATTTTTTTTATTTAATTTGCAAACCCCTTTTCCACAGTTTAAATTAATCCTTTAAAAGTTTTTTTTTTTTTTAAATTGTTGCATCCTTTGTTATATTTGATAATATAGTCAGAAATAAATATAAATCATGTTTTATGACAGATCAAAAACCATAAACACAAATAATTTAACATACGAGTGACTTAAGTTCAAAAATTCTAAAATCAGTAAAATATAACTGTTTATTTCAATTAAATACTTTGAGCAAGCTTTTTTTGTCCAGGTTAGTTGTATTAAGCAAACATTAATTTTCAGCCTTGGATATTCTGTATTTTAAGTATCAATTTTAGCTCACTAGTCACAGGTGACTGTATACGTTCATGTAAGCTAATACCATACCCACAACCTTTCATCTGCATCGCAACTAAAACTTTTCAGTTTTCGGGGTATGTTTTTAAAAGCCTTTTATCCTCTAAAAGTATGAATCCTACACATTTCCAGTCGCATATATTTATATAAATGCATCCAATTTGGGCCAAAAGGTGATTTAATTTGATAATGGTGTTTAAATAATAAATATTGAACCTCAAATAATGAGTTTTGCTTTAACATTTTACCACACATGGTTTCGTAATTAACTATTTTGCATCAAATCTTACCTAAGTGTAAGATATATAGATAAAATATTGTAACAGAGGCGATTATTTTTTCAATGCCTCCGCTAGGAGTCGAACCCAGGACCTCTGGCTTACTAGTATTGCGCTTTTCAAAATGAGCTGAAGTGAAATTGTCTCAAGCCAAGTTGGTAGGAAGCAGCTAATATTTTACCGAAGTAACAAATAATGAAGAAATCAAACAAAACTCAAGTTAATTCATAATAAAAGTATTTAAGCTAGTGTAACAGGAAAGAGAATAGCGTGCTAGAATTTCTACCGGGGATCAAACCCTCCATCTCCAGGTCCCTATAGTCGAACGCTCAACGACTGAGCTAAAGGGACATTCCCTCTAGCTCGAAGCTAAAAGGCGACCGTAATCCTATGTACAATTTAAATCTGCCACACTTCTCCCCCCTTTTTTAAATGTGTTCGCCCTCGAACACCACAACCCATGGCCAGGTTCTAACTCCTTGTCAACACAGGGAGGGCCACATACACCATTTGTAACAGGAAAGAGAATAGTGTGCTTCCACCGGGGATCGACCCCTCTATCTCCAGGTTCCTAGTCGGACGATCTACGTCTGAGCTAAAGGGAAATTCCCTCTAGCTCGAAGCTAGAAGGTGACCTTTAAATCCTAAGTACAATTAAAACCTGCCACACTAGCAATAACATTTAGATTCTGTTTTCCTGTATTTACAGTCGGTATCTTATAAAATATTTTTTATAAATATTAATTTACATCATTGTGTTATTACTTACTGTATATGATCGCGATCGATACAGTCACAGGGGTTCGTTACATGTGTATGTTTATATATAGCACATGTGTATTTCAGAAATTTGTAATGAACCCCTGTGCTTCAGTTAGGGAGAAAAATAATGTGAATACAGATGGAAAATCAAGCTAACAAATTAGGAAATTGACAATAATACCTATAAATAGACTCCTGGTATGGTTGGCCGATTTTCACACTTATCTGCCTAAGCCAATTTTCAACGAAAAATCTAAAAATCTTAAAATCTATTTTCATACCCCTATGTTTGGGCACAGGAGCCTGCCGTTCCTATTATAATTATTTATCAAAATTATTAATAACAGTAATACAAAAAATACCTATAATATGCATAGTATAGGTATTGTTTTTGTATAACTATTGTTATTAATTTTTGACATAATGTCAGGCTCCTGTGCTGTGTTTGGGCAAGGTCATACTCATCAGTGTCCACTTCGGCACTTGAATAGCGTGTGCATCTTAAGAAAATGTTGTTTGGTTTTAACCAATATGCTAACTTGCCTGCTGCCGCATGTAGTTTCGTGAGCTCTTACGACTTTCTTGAAGAGTGTTTTCACTAGCTGGGCATGACTGAAAGCTTTAGTTTTCATGTACGACATCTTGGCAGATGTGTAGACCCACTTCGAATTCTCTCCCTTGATGCTTTACGACGGTGTCGGGCTAATTTCAACACTCTAAATATTTATCCCCTAGCAAATACCTGGTAGTCTTGAAGTATCCTTTGTTGATAACAACAAAAAACACTAAACATGTTGCAAATCATTTTAAAAAAAATGTTTTCATATACCATATAACCTAAGTTGTTCAACATTTCCCTTAGATTATTTTAATACTTTATGCGGAATTCGTTTCAGTATTTAGAAGGAAGACGTGTGTCCTTTCGTTTATTCGGCTAAATCTTTCCTAAATGATAAGATACTAATTTAGTAATATAAAACGCGATATAGATATATCTATTGCCAACTATTTGACAGCAAACCCTCAAAATATGCATTCTGAGCTCTCTCTATAAGGTTAACCAACTTTCAGCCATAGTTTGTTCAGTGATAACGAAAAACTTTGAAGCTATTTGGACCGTTTCAACCGCCGAAAATGAAGGTGGCCATTTTGACAAATGCAAGGCGGATAGACGACGGAACAACATAGGATATATTATGGATCTTAACGGTAATAATTGGCTGAGATTTTCATGAAAATATAACTGTGTTAACATTTAGTGAACTGACAAATCCAGTGAAACATCTACCAGCAATTTAACATTGTATCATAGAAAAAAGTGTCCGCTATTTCTCCCGTTTTGAGCTTTCCCGCGAGTGTGAATAATAACCACGAAATAGCAAAAAGGACTGTAAGGTAGTGACTAGTGGTGGTGACGAAAATTATCGAAAATTAAGTTTTAGGTGAAGATATAGAGGGAGGAGCAGACAAGGGTCCTCTTATGAGTTAAATAAACCCCATTTCTATGGTATTCATAAAATATATATTATTATTCACATTGAAAAAAGCCAATATTTTCCACCTGTTCTGTAAGGGAAAAGGCCCTATTAAGATAACTTTTACCTCTCAGGCTCTGCCAAAGTTATAAACACGAAGAAGAGTTCCACTTCAGGCAAGGGCAGTTTTAACTTGGAGCATTCTCCCATATAAATGCATAGCAACCAAGTGGACTGTATGACTGAGAGTTACTTCCCATCTCAACCTTTCATTTTGATACTACTGTAATCTACCATTAACAGACAATTTGTGGGGAAGCTTAAGAGTCCCATTAGGAAACTGTCATGCAATGCAAACAAGTGTTTTTCACTAGATGGTACTTTTATGTCAATTTAACTGTATATTAATTGATCATTGGCTGCTGTTTATGCATGGTTTACCAGTGACAGTTTAAGAATAACTTTCCGCCTTTCGTAAAGTCTGTTTTTCTAGTTGTATTTTTGTGTGGTCATTTCCGATAAATTTCATTTAAGGATTGACCTTCATTTCGACATGTTTAATTGGTATTACAGAAGGATAAATGAAAGAAAAACTAGCCTTGAAGTTGATAGTTAAAATTATTCCCTCAACAGCTTGTACATATAGGATTACGGTCGTCTTCTAGCTTCGAGCTAGAGGGAATTTCCCTTTAGCTCAATGGTAGAGCACCCAACTAGGAACCTAGGGGTTGCAGGTTCAATCCCCGGTGAAAGCACACTATTCTCTTTCCTGTTACAAATAGGTGTCCGTGGCCCTTGATCCCTGTGTTGACAAGGAGTTAGAACCTGGGTAATGTGCTGTTCGAGGACGAACACATTTAAAAAGATGGGAGTAGTGTGGCAGATTTTCATGGTACATAGGATTACGGTCGCCTTCTAGCTTCGAGCTAGAGGGAGTTTCCCTTTGGCTCAGTCGGACTAGGAACCTTGAGAACAAGGGTTCGATCCCAAGTGGAATGACAGATCGAGGCACACTATTCTCTTTCCTAGCTGTTACATAAGTATATATATGTGTAGTGAAAAATAATTTTGCAATATGCTGTTAATATTTCTTTAATTAATTGTATAGATTAACTTTAGAATCCCACAGGAAAAACATTGTTAGATTGATTTAATTAATATTGTATGAATTAATTTTAAGATTGCTGTAAAAGACGTCGGGTTGTTGTTGACCTGTCTGAGGGCAGTAAGACAATGTTAAAGGAGGCAGTTCTCCAGCTTGTTACTTACCATCAAGATCCAGACAAAGTCTTCAACGAGGTAGGTAGCTACTGCTGACACTGATTAACGTACGTCTTATGCTGGTATATTGTAATTCAGCCTTTTTGAATGTTTTCTAAAAAAAAAAACAGCAAGAGAATGCCTAAGTGTGAAATCGATGAAACTAGCGGGAAAATATGAACAAAAGAAAACGAAGACCAGGAGTTCCAGAAGGATAAGTGTCTTCAGCTTCATCGTTGACAACGGCGTTGTGAATCTAAGACAAATATCTAGTAATGTCACCTCCTCAAAGTGAAAACTAGGGTATAGCAACAAACAATCAATTTGTTACAGAAGTAATTATAGGCAGCTGGCAGCTAGTTGTGCACATGATCATCATGAAACTTCGTACAATTGAGGGTTAAGTATTGTACAGTTTGTGTATTGAACAAATTCACAGTTCATGGTGCTGAGGTCAAGGTCAGTGTTACTATCTTAAGAAAAGCTTGGTTGCTCAGTGTTACTATTTTAAGAAAAGCTTGGTTGCTCAGTGTTACTATTTTAAGAAAAGCTTGGTTGCTCAGTGTTACTATTTTAAGAAAAGCTTGGTTGCTCAGTGTTACTATTTTAAGAAAAGCTTGGTTGCTCAGTGTTACTATTTTAAGAAAAGCTTGGTTGCTCAGTGTTACTATTTTAAGAAAAGCTTGGTTGCTCTAGCAACGTTGTTTTGCTATCACATGCATCCATAAATATCACAAAAGTGATTCGTATGAGAATGACTTGTTTTACGGTATATACTTCCTGTTTCAGGTATCAGTTTTCAGAAGTTCTTTAAGCAACATTTTTTTCACAACTTATTACATTAAAGAATCAGTAATTTTTCAGTTGATCGTAAAAATATGGTAGTTATAATTGTCTCTTGTTGAAAGCCTGAATATCCCCTTGGTCAGGACCTAAGAAATAATAATAAAATGAATGCATCCTCAAAAAGAGGTTATGCACAGTTTTGTGGATCCCTGGACTATGTCATGACAATGGAAGGGAACATTTGTTTCAGGTAACCAAACTGAGCAACTAAAACAGAGTCATCAGGGTGAAATACAGTAAAGCCCTTTAACTCATTCACCCCTAAAGACACATTTTGAACTCTTCCAATTCAAAGGTTGGAATAGTTCATTATGAAATTTCAGGGGTGAATGAGTTAAATATTACAGATCTAGACAAACCACACCTCACTTCAAAGTCGGCCAATTTTACCATTGCACTGCCTACATCTTAGAATCAAACCTAGTCTACTGGTATACATATTATCCACAAGGTGGCACATACAGAGCCATCAATTTGGTCATAACATATTCCAGGGTTGCAAGGTAGAGTAACCTCTGGAGTTTGGAGGATGTGATGAATGATAATCAACAGCTTCTTTATATGTTTTACATTTGTTTTTATAGACAACAAGCATGCTGCACAGAGAAACTACCCAGGACTCCGGTAAATATCTGCATGTTTTAAGGATCCTCGTACCTCTCCTAAACACTGTTTAAAAGTATTTGGAGCTATTTTTTCTGGCATGACTATAGCTTTTATAAATTAACTTTGAAAGAAAACCCTATCTTGTGGTACGTTTATGAAAAAATAATGAGGATGAAATAAACAAAATGTAATCATCGATAGTGTTCTGAATGTAAAAAGTTAGCGGGCCTATACTGGGATTTGAACCCAGGACCTCAGACTGTTATACTATCACTCTTACAGACTGAGAGCTCTACCTAGCAAGTCAAAGAAAGTGTCTAGGCCCAGCTGTGCTACAGTTTTATCCAGACGGAAGTTAAGAGGAGGTTACTGTATATATACAAAAAACTACAGTGCAATGGGACAGGAATCCTTAAAATAATCTTAGAAAAACTATGTTTTTGCTATGTATGTCATCGTGATAATAATATTTTTAGCTTTGTCGATTGAAACTGGATCTTAATAACATAAATGGTTGGAGGGCCGGGCCATTAAATAGTACAAACACTTTTTCTCATTGGAGCTAAAGATTTCATATTTGTGTGTTTGCTGTTTGACCATGTGCCGCTGAGTAGCAGTAAATACAAACTCTTGAAGTTTGAATCGACTGCTTTATCTGATTGTTATTGTTCAGTTATAATTAGATCTTTAGGAATATATATATATTCTAAAAATTATAACTGGGAATCTGGGAATGCATAAAGTATGGCCTTTATAAATAGGAATGAAGTTCCAAGGTTGTACTCTAAACTCAAGTTGAATTGCATGATAACACACTTGCCAACCTTTGAAATCCCTATGGGGAAGAACCTGCATGTTCAAAATTAAAAACAATGAATGAATGGTCTATGTGTCCCCTAGGTAAAAAATAACACTTTAGAATATCATCTTTTGAGTTGTTCTTTCAGATGAAATCATTAGATCTTACACTATAGGAATAGTTTAGTAAGTTTACTGGCTGTAAAGGGTCAATGTTAGGGTCCTAAGTCTCCCTCCAAAATAGGGAGGGTTGGCAATTATGAATAAGGATATATGTACAAATGTAACAAGCTAAATTTCTATTCATCACTCCAGGCAAGTAATCAGCTTTTGTTATGTCTTATCACTGGTACTGTAAACAAATACATTATAATGTATGCAGAAATTAACTGTCATGAAACCAAAATTCAACTTTTAGTTTGTATATATGCAAAGAGGTTTTACTATAGCTAAGAAATATTCAGGTCTTAATCTAGAGTACATATCATATACACTTGATGATCATTTGTTTCTTCTACAGCGGCGATCCTGTGTTCGTCTCTCCAGGGTCTTGCTCCTTGTTCTTTAACTACTTCAGACTTTCGTGCAACAGAAGCATGTGCCAATAAACTTCTTGATATTGTGAGACGAAGCAGGGCAACAAAAACCCTCTGCAGCACTATGCAGGTAAACGTCATATACAATCTGACTGATACAATCAGTTTTTAACTTTAAAATTAAAACTTTTATGCTTATTGTGAAATTCAGGACTTTTATCTTTAATTTTGGATTTAAAAATTTCCAGCAGTGGTTTTGTAAGAAACTAGGGGACATCCGGGTGAATACGGACAGGCGGAAAAACACTGACAGTTCTTATAGGAATCATACATAATCCGTAACATATGATAAAATAAAACTCTGTTCATGCTAGATGTAGATCGATCTACTGGTACGGATGTTTGTCTTCGTTAACAGACAGTACCCGAAATATCCCAAAGTCTAAAAATAGCAACGGCGTGTCTAATAATATTCGTCGTCATGCATGATATCTGAGCACCTTGCGACATGTCCGGAAACTTGATTTCGGAAAAGATGTACGAAAAATAAGTCAATGATATGTTTTTTTTAACTAGTTCAGAAGGTTCAACAAGTATATATTGTACTAGACGGGGAAAAAACTATATGAATAGTTGCTGACTGCAGATTAGCCTAAAGGAATGTCCATACGATGCATGCCACGCTTGAATCTCTTAAAACATCTTTTATTAAAGGGCACAAATTTTCAGCGTTTGATCATATTTTAACATTCTGGTGTGTTGTGAATCTCCTTGGAATATTTAATTGATTCAATTTCTCTTTATTTTCGTAGGAGGTTAAGTTAATTTTCATTTTAATTCATGAGGAGACCAATGTTTCAGGGTTTGTTTTCTTATATATTTTCGACTTCAAGTTGATGAAGAATTCTGAATTATGATTACACCAATATCTCAACATAATTGATCACAAACCCATATTTACCACTTCACTAACTTTGATTAGACTTTGCATTTTCACCAGTTCTTTGGCGAGCTTCATTTCTTTCCACAGATTTTGCATTTAGCACTGTTTCCATAAAAGCAGTAGAGGGGGTATATATTATCTACATTGTATTTAATACATTTCCTTAGGACAAAAAAAAACCAAAAAATTTACAACACAGAACACTGGGACTCTCTACCTAAAGAAAATGTCTCAACATTAAAAAGCATCACTGGATTTAAATGAAAGTGTTAGTTCAGGAAAGTTATCTGAAAACCAGTTATGCTTTGCAATAGAAAAACTTAAGGAACATTACAAAGCAGGATCTTGATCTGTGAAGCTGTGAGAATATTTTAAACTAAATGTCAAACTGTAATCTGTCCTTTTTCCTCCACAGGATGAGGTTACTGCTGTGGTTATGCTGACAAAACACTTGATGGAGAATCAAAACCTGCAGACACTAAGATTCTACAATCTTCTTTGTAAAGAGGTGTGTTGTATTTTATAAATAAGTGAACCTGTTATATCATCAAATCATCAAATATATTTGCTATTTTGACAAAGGCGGACTTTCACATGTTTATAGTAGTCTGGGTTCTTGGAGTTTTTTAAAAACCTTATTATTAAAGATATATATATAGCAAAAAGAGTGGTTTATAACATTTTATTTCCCCTCAAAACTGAAATTGACTCCTCCATCTTCCTATTTTCTTTTAATTTTACATAGAATAACACCCGCTTAATTTTGATATTAAAATGACCCACTGCTCTCAAATTCCAGGATTATGTTATATTATTTTCTTTAAATAAATTGTACCCAGCTTTTTGGAGAAAATATATAGAAATCATTCATTTCAGTTCATCTGTCTAGCTTCCACATTGTCACACATTGCTTCTGGCCTATAACATCTGTCTAGCTTCCACATTGTCACACATTGCTTCTGGCCTATAACATCTGTCTAGCTTCCACATTGTCACACATTGCTTCTGGCCTATAACATCTGTCTAGCTTCCACATTGTCACACATTGCTTCTGGCCTATAACATCTGTCTAGCTTCCACATTGTCACACATTGCTTCTGGCCTATAACATCTGTCTAGCTTCCACATTGTCACACATTGCTTCTGGCCTATAACATCTGTCTAGCTTCCACATTGTCACACATTGCTTCTGGCCTATAACATCTGTCTAGCTTCCACATTGTCACACATTGCTTCTGGCCTATAACATCTGTCTAGCTTCCACATTGTCACACATTGCTTCTGGCCTATAACATCTGTCTAGCTTCCACATTGTCACACATTGCTTCTGGCCTATAACATCTGTCTAGCTTCCACATTGTCACACATTGCTTCTGGCCTATAACATCTGTCTAGCTTCCACATTGTCACACATTGCTTCTGGCCTATAACATCTGTCTAGCTTCCACATTGTCACACATTGCTTCTGGCCTATAACATCTGTCTAGCTTCCACATTGTCACACATTGCTTCTGGCCTATAACATCTGTCTAGCTTCCACATTGTCACACATTGCTTCTGGCCTATAACATCTGTCTAGCTTCCACATTGTCACACTTTGCTCCTGGCCTATAACCTCTCTACGTATTGATGATTTTTTGTCAAACTTGGTATGTGCATGCATAACAGAGATGCTCGGACCAGTTTTGGATATGAGCTGAATGTGTGCACTTGTAGTTGATGTAAGTTAGACCAAATAAAAATATAGGTGTGTTTCCTGTTTTGGCTAAATAAAAATAGGGTAGGTAGGTAGGAAAACCTTTTTATTTATTTATTTATTTATTTATTTTTTTCTAGTGAAGAAAATCTCCTGATTATCTTTGTGAATGTTAAAAATATATTATTGTTTTAATAAAGTATGGATGGCAGGAATGCATTCCTTGTTTTTGTGTTGAGCAGGCCCAAACAACACATTGAAGTAAATTATTATTCGACCTACCTAAATGTTTATGGAATGACCAAGGTAATTTCAAGGTTATTGGAGTTTTCAATTTGTTTAATGTGTGTTATTTTGTGTAGCTATGGTATTCTATTTTTTCTAACATCAAATAATAGTATTAATACCATTGTAATCAGGCCGTTTTGTTTGACGTTTAAGGTACTTGTACATTTGAAGAATAGACTTAATATAATTGAATTAAAGTAATTTGTTCATCAACAAGTGTTTAAATGTATAATATGATAAGGAACTAAGAATTACATGTATACATAATGACATCTCAAATAAAAAAAACTTGAAAAACACCATCTATTTGAAGTAAATCACAAAAACTACTATCAGAGTCAGTGAACCCCAGGCTTAAACATTCTCAGTCAAATAAAAAAAGTAATGAAAATAAAATGGAATACTGGTAATCTATTTTGAATGCCACCTTTTATTATAAGAAATTTTGAAAAGAAAAACCCGGTAAGTATAAATTTTTGTCAGATCTTTAAACATAAATATAGGAATTACTATACAGGAGTCCATATATTTTTTTTTAATTATTTCCAGATTTGTAAATGGAGGAAATAAATATATATTGTGTGTGTGATGTTACATTTTTATACGACCGTCAAATCTGACGGTAGTATTATGGTATGGCGTTGTCCGTCCGGCGTTAACTTTGTTTTTCCGGCAATCTCCTCCTACATTTTTCGACTGATCTCTTTAAAACTTGGTATACTTTATAATCATGATATGAAGTTGTGTCTCCCTTAAAAGAATTTTGATTCTAAGATTTTCGCAAAATTTATTGCCTTTTGTTCATTTCAGTATTTGATTTTTTGTCGGAAGATTTTCTCCTACATTTTTTATAGCATATCAGCTAACCACTCTTAGAATGATGCAGATCTTATTTCAATGTAAGAAAGTATATAACACTATATGGCATTCGACGGGCGTATTTGGTTCCGCCCCACGGTACTCTTGTTATGTAATCCCTACTGCTGCCACTAGTGTTACATTTCTAAATTATCCCTACTGCTGGACATTAGTTTTTAGTTATCCAAACTTCACTGATGGTCACCAGTGTTACATTCTCTTTTGCATTACTGATGCTTTCTGTTCTAAATTTCTGCTGCCACCAGCTCAAATTAAATGAACAACAAAATGAATACATTTATATTTACACTTTATCAACAACAAGTATTTCAATCCGACATAAAATATACAAGTCTTCACCATTGTGAACTCAATCTCTCCACTCCAAACTCATCTCCAACTGTAAAGCTACACAGATCTACAAACTACAGTAAAAATACTATTACATTTGTGTATTACTAACTTCCTTATTCTCACTCGTAACTTTCTAACTCCCCTCTATATCTCTAGACCTCTCAACTCAGTCTCCCTAACTCAAACTCCTTCATCAGGACTCCATAACTAAGTTAACTCAACTCCTAAACCCAACTCTCTTCTCCTCTCTCGTCTCCTCCTTCGACTCCCAAGCTAAACTACCTTTAATACTATCTTTCCCTTAGCAAAATCCTGCTACATCAAAAATGTTGATACATTGAAATTGTTGATGCTGCTGAAATCCTGCTCAAATTTGACCCCTATACGACTAGATTAACCTGGCCATAAATCCTACTAAATTTCACCCCTATACGACTAGATTAACCTGGCCATAAATCCCACTAAATTTGACCCCTATACGACTAGATTAACCTAGCCATAAATCCTACTAAATTTGACCCCTATATGACTAGATTGACCTGGCCATAAATCCTACTAAATTTGACCCCTACACGACTAGATTAACCTGGCCATAAATCCTACTAAATTAGACCCCTATACGACTAGATTAACCTGGCCATAAATCCCACTAAATTTGACCCCTATACGACTAGATTAACCTGGCCATCACTCCGCGTAAATTTGACCCCTATAGGACTAGATCAACCTGGCCATAAATCCTACTAAATTTGACCCCCATACGACTAGATTAACCTGGCCATAAATCCTACTAAATTAGACCCCTATACGACTAGATTAACCTGGCCATAAACCCTACTAAATTTGACCCCTATACGACTAGATTAACTTGGCCATAAATCCTACTAAATTTGACACCTATACGACTAGATTAACCTGGCCATAAATCCTACTAAATTAGACCCCTATACGACTAGATTAACCTGGCCATAAATCCCACTAAATTTGACCCCTATACGACTAGATTAACCTAGCCATAAATCCTACTAAATTTGACCCCTATATGACTAGATAAACCTGGCCATAAATCCTACTAAATTTGACCCCCATACGACTAGATTAACCTGGCCATAAATCCTACTAAATTTTATCCCTATACGACAAGATTAACCTGGCCATAAATCCTACTCAAATTTGACCCCTATACGACTAGATTAACCTGGCCATCACTCCGCGTAAATTTGACCCCTATAGGACTAGATCAACCTGGCCATAAATCCTACTAAATTTGACCCCCATACGACTAGATTAACCTGGCCATAAATCCTACTAAATTAGACCCCTATACGACTAGATTAACCTGGCCATAAACCCTACTAAATTTGACCCCTATACGACTAGATTAACTTGGCCATAAATCCTACTAAATTTGACACCTATACGACTAGATTAACCTGGCCATAAATCCTGGTAAATTTGACCCCTATACTACAAGATTAACCTGGCCATAAATCCTACTAAATTTGACGCCTATTCGTCTAGATTAACCTGGCCATAAATCCTACTAAATTAGACCCCTATACGACTAGATTAACCTGGCCATAAACCCTACTAAATTTGACCCCTATACGACTAGATTAACTTGGCCATAAATCCTACTAAATTTGACACCTATACGACTAGATTAACCTGGCCATAAATCCTGCTAAATTTGATCCCTATACGACTAGATTAACCTGGCCATAAATCTTACTAAATTTGACCCCTATACGACTAGATTAACCTGGCAATAAATCCTACTAAATTTGACCCCTATATGACTAGATAAACCTGGCCATAAATCCTACTAAATTTGACCCCCATACGACTAGATTAACCTGGCCATAAATCCTGGTAAATTTGACCCCCATACGACTAGATTAACCTGGCCATAAATCCTGGTAAATTTGACCCCTTTACGACAAGATTAACCTGGCCATAAATCCTACTAAATTTCACCCCTATACGACTAGATTAACCTGGCCATAAATCTTACTAAATTTGACCCCTATACGACTAGATTAACCTGGCCATAAATCCTGGTAAATTTGACGCTAGGTGATCAGCATCAGTTGGAGGCACAGACACTGACATCACAGACTGGACTCCCCCACAGACTGGACTCCCCCACAGACTGGACTCCCACCCCCACCTAGACTACAGATGGTCACACTCATCTACAGATTCCAACCTATATCATAGCACAATTAGATATGGCTCCTTAGCTACTATCTTCATATACAACTCTGACACTGACCACGACCCAAGTCAAATAAAATGTGCACTTTGAACAATTAAACAGCTTATAAAAGCTTAACAGTGACTGAAAAACCAATAAAATGTATTAGGCTCGGCATGAAAAAATAGGGTCGGTCGGGAAACAAAGCTATATTTTTATTTGGACTATGAGGTCCTTCAATCATGCAGGTTAGTGAAATTCTATCTTACATATGAAAGGAATAGCTCTGTTTCCTACAAACAAAAGTGTGGAAGAAAAAATGTCTCCAAATGCAGAAAGATTACGGTATATAATTAGAATGATATAGTACCTTTTGTTTTCTGTTGTAGAGTTGTCTACCCTTGGAAGTAATCTGGTCACTACATGAAGCTGGTGTGATGAATGTGGAAGCTTATCTATCTTTGTGAGAATTTTTTGATATATTGCCAACACCATGTTGGATGGTTACTAACTAATTAAGTAGCCAATGGTCCAAGCACTAAGTTTGAAGGTTTGCCCAAAAGATCTGTTAAATTAGTTTTTAACCTTTCAGAAAACCTCAGAATTTCAAACATTTGTGCATGAAAAATCCTTAACAACCTCAAAATGCCAAATGAAAATATACAACAATGATCAATAAAATGGATTTCCCAGGAAATGAAGAAAATCCTCAATCTTGAGGTCTAAACAAAGAGTCAAAGGAAAAAATCACTCAATCTCGAGGTCAAAACAAAGGGTCAAAGGTAAAAATCACTAATATTTGGCAAGACTAACTAGGGATCCTGGAAAATTACAAATTTTTGGAGAAAGTTTATAAATAAGGGAAGTGTACATGATAGTTTGTGTCCCGCGCCATACCCAGATCTATACATTACCTTAAATCCATTGCAAGTGTTCAAAGTTCAAATGAGACTTTAAAGATCCTATATTAAATATTTAAAAAATGAAACAAATAGAGAGGAGCCGTTTTAAGTGACCTTACGATCAATATGTCCTCAATATTAACCTTCTCAAGGAAGTTGTCCATTCCAATCCTCGATATCCAGGGGTTTTGCTCACTTTCTCACTCTACACCCCTGGAATATGTCATAGCAAAATTGAAGGCTCAGTGTGCAGCACTTTGTGGATGAGACAAGAGAGAAATAGTTTGGTCCTTTGATGTACATCAAAAGTATATCACAGTCGGGTAACGGTAAAAATTGACAGGCTCTTCAAAGGACAAGTATCAGACTAGTGATTGGTCAGGTTTTTTTTACCCAACACCAATCAAATAGCTAGCAGCGTGCCTTCAATTTTGCTATGACATATTCCAGGGGTGTAGAGAGTGAAAGTGAGCGTAACCCCTGGATATCTAGGATGGTCCATTCCCAAAATGTCATATTGTAAAAGCATAATATTTTGTTGGGGATTTAATTTTGTTTATTTCGTGGTTTTATAAAAATCAATTTTAAAAAAACACGAAATATAATCCCAACGAGAACTTATTAACAGACGAAGTATAAACTAAAAAAAATTAATTAAATAAACTATTAATTTCATTACAAACCCATGGTGTATTTACATTTAGATACAAGCCAAGATTAATAGTGTAACTATCATCACAGACACAGTGGTAACCACTTATAACACAAGTGTGTCAATCAAGCGTTATATTTGTAACACAGTTATTGTTACACAGGTGACATCGGCACCTATAAATATTTACAGGCAGTTCATCCATTACTTATATACAGATGCTATTTAGCGTGAGCTTGTTTAAAAAAGTGAATTTTGAAAACACTTTCTCGATCTTTACTCCTTGTTTCTGCACAGACACCTGTGCCACGAACCACTGAACAAATTTTGGTTTGATCAGAAAAAATACAGGGTTTTAAAATATTGATTCCACGAAATATAATCCCAATGAATTTGTCCTCATTCAAAAACAACGAAGTTAAACCCAATGAAACTATATGCTTTTACAGTAGATGCCAAGTATTCAGTTTTCTAATGGAGTCATCTTTTTGTTAAAATGGGAAAATCTGGTCTTGACATAACCCGGTCAGTTATTGTAACCCTGCTCCATCTCCACATTACTTCTTTTACAAGGAGCTTGCCAAATTATTAACAAAACAAACAAAACTTTGACAGATTGAGTTGCCTCTTGTCACTGTACCAATAATAGACAAAGAAACTTCAGATTAGTTCATGATGTCATTTGAAATACATGTATTGTTTTCCCTCAATAGGACATGACAATGTGTTTTTGGTTCACAGTAAACAGGATGAGAAATCTTTTGTGGAGGTGGTGGTGCAACAGATATTTGACCGACTTGAAGTTAAACAACATGACAAGTTTAGCCTGGGTAAGTGTTCTGGTAAATAAAGTTCCTTTGTTTGTAAAGATGGTAGCTGTACAACCATGTACAACCATGTACCAACCATGTACAACCTACAACCATGTACAACCTATCACCATGTACAACCTACCACCATGTACATCCTACCACCATGTACAACCTACAACCATGTACATCCTACCACCATGTCCAACCTACAACCATGTACAACCTACCGCCATGTACCATGTACAACCATGTACAACCATGGACAACCTACAACCATGTACAACCTATCACCATGTACAACCTACCACCATGTACAACCTACCACCATGTACCATGTACAACCATGTACAACCTACAACCATGAACAAACTACAACCATGTACAACCTACCACCATGTACAACCTACCACCATGTACAACCTACAACCATGTACAACCTACCACCATGTACAACCATGTACAACCATGTACAACCCTCAACCATGTACAACCTACAACCATGTACAACCATGTACAACCTACAACCATGTACTACAACCATGTACAACCTACAACCATGTACAACCTTCAACCATGTACAACCTTCAACCATGTACAACCATGTACAACCATGTACAACCTACAACCATGTACTACAACCATGTACAACCTACAACCATGTACAACCTACAACCATGTACAACCTACAACCATGTACAACCTACAACCATGTACAACCTACAACCATGTACAACCTACCACCATGTACAACCTACCACCATGTACAACCTACCACCATGTACAACCTACCACTATGTACAACAATGTACACCCTACAACCATGTACAACCATGTACAACCTACAACCATGTACCAACCATGTACAACCTACAACCATGTACAACCTACAACCATGTACAACCTACCACCATGTACAACAACCATGTACACCCTACAACCATGTACAACCATGTACAACCATGTACAACCTACAACCATGAACAAACTACAACCATGTACAACCTACCTCCATGTACAACCTACCCCCATGTACAACCTACAGCCATGTACAACCTACCACCATGTACCATGTACAACCATGTACAACCTACAACCATATACAACCTACAACCATGTACAACCTCCAACCATGTACAACCATGTACAACCATGTATAACCTACAACCATGTACTACAACCATGAACAACCTACAACCATGTACAACCTACAACCGTGTACAACCTACAACCATGTACAACCATGTACAACCTACAACCATGTACAACCATGTGCCAACCAATATAAAGAAACCCAAACAAGCTCAACATACTACGAAATCAGATATTTTCGTGGGTCCAAATTTCGTGGTTTCCCCACAAAACACCATTTCATTGGTACATGGATTCTTTGATTACAAGTACCCAATCAAACAGAGAATTGCTTTGTATCAGACTTGTTATTACGTCATGGACCTATGAATTCGTAGATGAAGATTATATATCCTCAAAATCAACAAAGCTAAGAACTCCACAAAAATGAGAGATTTCACAGTATATAAAGTGGAGAGTGATTACAAGTAGTAGTTGATTTCAGCAGTCTCATTTACACACAAGGGGACCTGGTCAGTATTAATATCAGAACCTGCCTGTTTCTATTGCTGGAACTATGTGTAAAAAGGGTGGCTGTATGTAGGTTGACTCTGCATCCAGGAATTGTTGTAGTATCCAGGACTTTGGCATCTTCTCGTAGGACAACTGTTTTCCTTAGTGAAACTGACTACGGAATAGTTCCCCCTAGTGAAACTGACTATTGGATAGTTCCCCCTAGTGAAACTGACTATGGGATAGTTCCCCCTAGTTAAACTGACTATTGGATAGTTCCCCCTAGTACATCATGTAGTACATGTACAAGAGATTGTGAAACTGACTATGGAATAGTTCCCCCTAGTGAAACTGACTGGAATAGTTCCCCCTAGTGAAACTGACTATGGGATAGTTCCCCCTAGTTAAACTGACTATTGGATAGTTCCCCCTAGTGAAACTGACTATGGAATAGTTCCCCCTAGTGAAACTGACTGGAATAGTTCCCCCTAGCGAAACTGACTATGGGATAGTTCCCCCTAGTGAAACTGACTATGGGCTGTAATATAATGTTCAGATAATTTGCTGTTTATTGGTTGTAAGAGAATATTTGGATTTGCCCTCTGTGGGCTATAGTAAGATGAGGTTTGTATTTGCCCTCTATGAGCTATAGTAAGATAAGGTTTGGGTTTGCCCTCTATGGACTATATATAGTAAGATAAGGTTTGGGTTTGCCCTCTATGGACTATATATAGTAAGATAAGGTTTGGGTTTGACCTCTATGGGCTATAGTAAGATAAGGTTTGGATTTGCCCTCTTTGGGCAATAGAAAGATAAGATTTTGATTTGCCCTCTATGGGCAATAGAAAGATAAGGTTTGGATTTGCCCTCTATGGGCTAAAGTAAGATAAGGTTTGGATTAATTGATGTCTATGGGCAATAGAAAGATAAGGTTTGGATTAATTGATGTCTATGGACAATAGAAAGATATGGTTTGGATTTGCCCTCTATGGGCTATAGTAAGATAAGGTTTGGATGTGATTATCAGTCAGCATCCAAAAGATTATCTGATTTCTGACTTTTAAATGAAATTTATTTGAAGAGGGGTATCCATTGGATAAAGCAAAAAGCACATTCAATGTTTATAAAAATGTAAATTTTGTTGACATGTAATACATAATGTTTCATTAATTCAATAAAATTAATTACTTTTTCAGAAAGTCTTATAAATCACATATCCCAGCTTGCCTTCCCAGGAAAAACTGACCCTGAGAAATTGCCACTGAAAAAGGTAAGGGACTTAAGTCTAACTGTGTGTGAATTAAATAATTTTGTTTTATATCTGCTACATGATTTATCATAATTTTAACTTTGATTGATTGATTGGTTCCAGACACCAAAAACTGACCAATCACAATTTTTTTAGACAATGAACCTGTTCTTTGAAAATATCAGAGTTACATTGATATCGAAGGCAGTCAGGTTTGGGTAATTTTTACTGTAATACTGCCTCACAACTCCCTTTTATCTTTAACCAAAGCATTACGCTGAGATTACAAGTACGCAGGATTCAATGACAGTTTCCCAATAAGTTATCTGGTATCATCATCAATGTGGAGTTTAAGGATCTTTGGTTCAGTCTTTAGGAAATCCAGGGGTGCAGTGTTAATATATGACATCGAGAGCGAAACATTTAGATTTCAAAGATATTAAAACAAGTGATGATTTTTCAATGAAATATCTGTGATTTGACATCACAATTTATAGACAATTGAGTGAAGCTATGAGTTGAAGCTGTCGGACACTGTCCCATGGGTTGATATATTTACCACTGTATCATGTCTCAGTTTCAGTTTCTTTATTTCCAAGAACCATCCGACTCATAGCTTAAATATAAAAAAATACATCATGTAGTACATGTACAAGAGATTATGTACAGGAGATGGCCTAATATAAGATTTTATATCTTGTCGCCAGATCCTTTCAATTTATGTGATTGTATTGTATTGTAAATGAATTTAAGTAATAAATATTGTTTAAACCAAGAGATTATGTGTACATATTGAAATTAATAAGTGGAGAGTGAGCTTACAAAGTACAGAAGTAGTTTTCAATATCAAACATTGATTGCTCTGCATTAATCTCGTAGCACAATATAAATGCTTTCCGAGATTTACTTTCTTAGATTATGCAATTATTTTACATTATTATTACTCAATAATTTTGTTAACTTTAAAACACTAGGACTTCTGTGATAGAATCGCTTGATATATTTACATCTCAGGTCTTGGTAGAATCAACATTTTAGGATGAAGTGAAATTCATCTTCTGCATCACCACATGTTCAATTTGCGATACTGTTGCTTACTATATATAGAAAGCATTTACAACAAAATAAAATCACTGACTGTGATGATGATGAGTAGGATTATATTTCATTCTGTTTTGGTTTTCAGTTCGCCAATGTGATATTGGATTCCGTAATATTGAGTAAGTACAAAATTAATAACATTAAGATGTTGTTGTCATGTTAAATGTTAAACTGTTGCAATAAATGTATTAGCCTAAGGTTTACAATATCAACAAATCATTGATAACAATTAACAATAATACAAATGTTCATCTAGTCTTTAGATCTGGAATAATTTTATGACTATTAATGTAAATATTGTTTTATGTAGACTTCATTTAAAATATTAGTTTGCTTTACAATATACCCATATCATATCCGATGCATTATTCTGGCTCATTTAACTACTGTATAAATCTATGCTTCAGACAAGATGGATTTCCAGTATGTTTTAATGACAAAAGTGTTTCATATCATCAAAAATGTTTGAAAAAAATGCATTTTAATCCTTGATTGCACTTTAAAATCATTTAATAGCTAAAATTGTACACTACAAGTTGACATACCTGCCGAGTTCTGAACAATAAAAGGAGTATCATAGCTAGATGGTCAAAATGTTAGTCAAATCTGCTTACTGCAGGTCATTTCAGTGTTTTATAATTTTCAAAGTCTTCAAAGTCATGAGTATGACATTGAAACCATTATTGTTTCCTTTTAAAACACCAATATGTCTTTTCTAATAAGTGTCTTAACTTATTCACCCCTAAAGACACATTTGAACTTTTCCAATTCAAAGGATGGAATAGTTCACTATGAAATTTTAGGCATGAATGAGTTAAATGTTGAAAACTTTAAAAAAAAAAAAGTATTTTTTTTAACATTTTAAATGTTGGGAGAAGCAGTGCAAATGCAGGAGACTGCAAAATACATGTATGCCAAAATCTGTGCTAGTCGTGAAAGTCATTTGCAGGTTGACTTGGGCAAGTGCAGGTGTATTGGCATGGAATTGGTAGAATCCTTTCAATGACCAATGTGTATGTTAATGCATGTACTGGTACGTTCCACTGTGTACATTCACCTTGTCATTTCAGAGCTTGTTGACACTATGACAGCAGACAGTAAGCCTGTGAGACTGCCCGTGGCCTCGGTTCAACAGGGACACAACTCAGACGGCATGAGGAAACAGTATGGTCATGTCATCAACCTCATTCTCACACATCGACCTACCACAGGTACGACTAAGTCGTCTAACCTGTGAAACTGACCCCGTGACCTTTGTGACCTTAACCTTGTAACCTTGACCCTTTGTGACCCAACCCTGTGAAGGTTAATATATAACCTTACAACTCTGACCTATATAATATACAGTTTGGTTTGGTTTGTTTGTGTTTTACGTCCTATTAACAGTTATAGTCATTTAAGGACCTGCCAGGTTTTGGTGGTAGAGGAAAGCCAGAGTTCCCGGAGAAAAACCACCGACCTACGGTCCTGTTACAAGTTTGGCGCCCTGAAAATATACCCATGAAAAGTGGTATGGAGTATCGTGTGTCTTGGGGGGGTCGAAGACTTTGTCAAAGGAGGGAGGAATGCAGCGAAGTAAACAGGGTCAACCGTCTGCGACCAGGTAGCTCAAGTGGAAGAGCGCTCGCCTGGAGTTCAGAAGGTCCTGGGTTTGAATCCCAGTTTGGCTATGCATGTTGCATTTGTTATATACTTATAAAAATGCTGTAAACTTAGGATGGAGGACAGTTGTGGACTATAGTAACAAGATGTGTTTACTATATATATTACAGCCAGATCAGCATTCAGTGTCCAGACAGACCTGACCTACCCCCGATCTCCTCCTCTTCTTGTCACCATGTTCAAACAGGTAAACTATTGTATCTGACAAAATAAAGTACTTTCAATTCTAGGTCATTTATGTTTTATTAATTGAATGAAAAGGGAAGCCATATTCTGGATTAGATCCCTGTCAGGAGAAATACATTTGAGACTGGTACTTGACTACTTGACTTATTCATGAATTAAATCATGCATCTATACATGAAAAGATTTTAGTAGAAAAAAAGATAACTCTTGTTTGTTAAACAGTTAACAAATTTAATTTGCTTATCTACCAATAGAGTGAAATAAAATAATCTTCATTAAAAAACTATTTTGATTTTCCGTTGGTTGTACTGTTTGCAGCTACTATTGGTGTTTGATGTTGAGGAAGTGGTTGAAATCCTTCGACAGATACAGGATCGACCAATCAACTGGCCCCATCTACTCACTCTGGTCTCCACGTTTATTGTGTGTCTACCCACAGCCACGAACTGTCTCTTCGGTAAATAACTGGTTGTCAGTTTCATAATGGGACTTTATTGAACACAAAGCTGTTTTAATTATGTTGACTATGAAACAACATCTAGCTGTCATCTTCATCTAGATATGTTTTAAGTATTAACTTGACTCCGATTTATTCTCACCTCACGTAATACTGTATTTCAACTTATAAGTGTCCTATCCCGTTTAAGTGTCCTCTGTTTATTATCTGTGTTGTTTGCATATTCCTTCCCTTCACCTTAATACACCAATGACATTGATTGTGTTGCTCTTTGTGCATTTTGACATTTAAATTGTGTTGTTTGTATATCATGAAATTTCTAAATTTACAAAACAAATAACACATGTGTTTCAGGTAACATGCCTGAAAATAATATGGTAGGTCATGCATGATCAGTAGGCAAATAATTTTATTTTAATTTTTTTAATTTTAGGTTTTTTTTCATGGATCACTATAATTATGCTTTTATAACAAATTTTACAATGCATTTCCACACATTACAATGGCTATGAATTTATTAAGAATAAGAATATGGTCAGACTCCCAGAACAGGAAGAAGGTACATTTTACTGAGTGGTTGTGAACTTTGACGGCTAATCAAGGACTTAGGGCGTTATTGGTCATTTTTGGCCTCATAAATAGTAACAAATTCAACTTGAGTTTATTTACCAATTTCTGTTATAAAAGTCATTATATTAATAAATTGGGGCTATCTTTTTGGTGCGAATTTTTTCAAAGTGTGAAGTTAATTTCCTTCAAAATGGTCAATTTTCAACAAAATAGCACACCCCAGACGATATTCACGCATTTTATTATGAAAATGCGGGTTTATGTCTCTCTTTGTAATGCCATATCTCCTAAACTAGTTGTCGAATGAATTTCATATTTCATATTTCCATACTTTTATCATTTATTCCAGAATATGAATATAACCACTAATTCAAAATCCCAGATGAGGCTAGAAATGACCCTTAATGACCGTGGTCCTTTATCTTAGATCTATACAACGTAGCTATATATATAGTGATACAATTTCTAGGGTAGGTCAGGATACTTGAATTACTTATTTTGTTTTTGGCCTTATGGCGTGGTACTGTTGTTTGTGAATCATTACATTATTGTTGTGCTGTTGTTTAATTATCAGAGTTTGTGTACACCCTGTTGAGGACAGGATTGGAGAGATCTGACATGGACCAGGTGACTGTGGCTTTCCTGCTGGCTCGTCAAGGCTGTTTGGAGGGTACACATGTAGCCATGTCCTACCAGGAATGGTTTCAGGTACACTTCACTGTATTTTCTAAGTGTTACATACAATTTATGCCACAGTAAAATAACATAAAAGATTTTGTTTGTGAACAACGTTACTAGTACTATTGAGAGAGTAATGGGCCTTGATTTCCTTTAATGAAACCTTGTCCAGTTTCCTACTCCTGTATCGTAAAACAGATTTTAAAAACAACTTTGGGCTGAAGTCTATTTCAACCAAAATGTTTTCCATAAAAGAGGCGGAGGCTGTTATTTATTGTTGGGATTGTTGTTCTAATTTTGCTGGGAATAATACAATCAATTTTACAATCAAGTTTGTTTTAACTGTAATCTGGGTGTAACCATTTGTTCCTACAGAGAATGTTTGGTGATGGATCGCGGTCGTTGACCAACACAAGGAAAGCATTCACAGTTCTAATGAGGTTTCTTACTGAGCTAGTTCCCTTTGAATGGACAGCACACCTCAAGGTACTCCTGTAGATAATACTTTTTCCTTAATGGTATTGTACATAGCTGAACTTTTATAGTTGATGAGAGGTGATGATGATGACGACGACAACGGTGATCTGTTACTTATTGAGATTTTGTAGCAGATGGCAAGTGAAAATTGTGAAATTTAAGTGAGATTTATTTTTCATATTTAACATCAGAGCATGACTATTGGATACTCAAATCCTGTGATTTGACATATACTTGGCAGTTGTTCATCCGTTTGTAGTGATTATAACATATTGTCCTTCTCCTTCTTAATACCGACATCTGCTAACCTGCCAGAGTGTCACAAGTTCATGAAGAAAAATTTGTAGGAGAAATTTAGTTCTTGATTTGCACTTAAGGTACATATCCTACGACCCCCATTTGTACCTCCAAAGTGTAGAGAGCTCCTCACAGACTACATCATGTTGGCGAAGACACGATTAGCAGATCTTAAGGTAAGGTAGTTAACACAGATTATAAGACTCTTTTATGTCCAGGAATGTAGGATAGGGAAATTCCACCCGAGGGGTTTTCAAATTTGGTAAACATGAGGCTTTGCCGAGGGTTTTGCCAAATTTGAAAATCCTGAGGATGAAATTCCCTATCCTACACCCTTGGGCATGAAAGAGTATTTTTTACTCTCATTCCAACTACCAGAATAAGCTCAGAAACCATGAAAATGCATTTGGAGTGGCTACTATTTTAAAAAAAAAATATTCTCCAGAATATTCTCCAGAACTTTTTTGACGAAAACAAATTTGTCAGCAGGATTAAGCAATACCCAATATTTGCATACAGAGTTTGTTCAGAAAATATTATCTCATCTTTCTAACGTGTATGGTAAATGTACGTATCGTAAAAGTTTTTAATTTCATCACGTTGCTTTTTCCGCATTGCGACATCAGTGGTTTCCAAATTTGTGACGTCACGTCATTGTTGAGCTATTGTGACGTCACGCCCATGTATAAAGATAGACTCCGCAAGCATGGCTATTTTACATGGCCAGAGTTATATTACATGACTGGATATGAGAGAAAACTATATCTTGTGTCAAACATATTTTGTAAACAGAATTTTAGAAAATCATTACATTATAGTACAATTAGTTGAAGTTATTTTCTGCTGTCTGATTTAATTGATGTCAAGTGACATTTTAGCTTGACTTTCAAACTTGTGTTGTTGGCAATTAAGATATAATTCTATCCATCCCAAGTTCGTGAGATCTTTTTGTAATGATATGTTTAAATTATAGGACCCTATAGACTTAACAGGAGATAGAGAGGATGGTGATAAAAGGAAGGTAAGTTTATTCATGTCCAGAAAGCTTGTTAATTATCATTGAACTTGAAAAAATACATGATTTTCATTATTTAGAAAAAACAAATAAAAAATATGCTTTAATATGTGGTTTTATCCAGAAAATAACTTTGAATCAGTGTTCAATTAAAGGACATAGCTGAAACAGATTTTAGACAGTTTTTATATAACTGTTGATTTAACCTTAGTTTTACAAACATTCCTTATAACTAATTATAAATGGCATTCCTTTACAAAAGATTTTCCATAGGAATTAAGCATTAATACTGAAATTTCAGAAAAAAATTCTCCAACTGAAGATTATTTTTTAAATTCCACTGATAAGCTTCCTATGGGGGAAAAAAATGAATAATTGTGAGACTGGGGACTGGAAGGAGAAAGACTGAATATCCAGTATTTGGATCAAAGGATTTTACATTTTACTGGGTTTTTTTTTGTTTTTTTAACTTTATTTTAATGTATTCCTGTGTATTTATACTGTATTTGTTGTAATTAGCACCTTTATTGTAACAGGAAAGTCCTGTAAGTCATTGACTGGGTCAGGTCAGGATAATTGTGAGGGGAAGAGGGTTTATATCATTTCAATTCCTCGGGAAAAAACGGAAGGGCGATAACTATGACAAATAAGGTACACATATTATATTGTTATGGATATGTAGAAATCTTGATACATTACTCTATTGGCAAAAGTTTTAGTTGATAATCTGTTGTGAAATATTGTTATAAAACAGCTTCAATTGTGATACATCTTTGGTATTTAACAGATATTGGAGCAAACGGAGAGAGATGTACAGCTAGCATTGTCTACCTTTGAAGGAACAAACAAAATTCCATCATCTGTGATGGAGGCCAGGTAAATCGTGGAAAAAAGTTGTTTTCTTAAATACTAATGAAAGATTAGACCTATTCAACCACTAGCAGCTTAGCATACTGACTAATGTCACATATTAACTGTTAAGCTCATAATATTTTCTGAACCGGCCCCTATGAAATAGAGATTAAGTTAGTTGTTGCAAGGGATCATAACTGCTGTAGACTGGGACATTTTTGGTGCAGTTTAGTTATAACTTTTTTTGCCTGCCGTAATGAGGGTTTATCACAAATAACATAATATACATAGTAATTAAATGTGAAGGGCGAAATTAACAATGGGCGAAAAGGTATTATTCTGGCGAAGGTCGAAAGTTTGACAGGGCGAAAAATTATCTGTATACAGTATATACTTAAACCTACACACTAGATAATTACAGAAGTATATCAAACTAAATAGATTTCAGTGAATTTCTTACTCGTAATTTGTTTTTGAAAACCATGTATGCTTAATAAATATCGAACTAGACTGCAAGGTGGTAAGGGGTGGTCAGGTGGTGCAGTAGATAGCACACTTGCCTTTCACCAATGCGGCCGGGGTTCGATTCCCCGATCTGACGTGATAAGGTATGGGGTCACCTTGCCGACCACGTGGGTTTTCTCCGGGTACTCCGGTTTCCTCCCACACATAGACCCCCCACGCACTAAGATCCGGGCCAACAACAGTGATTAACATAAGTTGAAATAACTTGTTTCATAATTGTTGTAAAATAAATAAATTTTATATTTATATTTAAGGTATTTGGAATTTGCTGGTAGAAGTTAATAAATGGATTCCTTGTGTTTCAAATTATTTTAAATTTATCCTGCAGTATCTTCCGAAAGCCCTACTTCATTGGGAGATTTGTACCAGCATTACTCAAACCAAGACCAGTAAGTGAGATGTTGTTATTTTTGAAGTGAACCCGCATCAAAATTGGTTATTAAAAGTTAAGTGTTTTACGCATTTGAGCCTTATCATCATGTAAGTTAGACTCCTTGCCTTCTACCAAATTCTCAATCTCTACACTACATCCATTAACTCACTGTACATTGAACTTAGAATATTTAATGGCTTTTTTAAAATTGATCCAAAAGCAGGATTTGTGACATTTATAAATGTATTGATATTCCAGATTTATAACTGGGTGGATGATAGCTAGGTATCCTGTTTTTTCATACCCCATAACTTTAGTCCTCTAGAAAAATTCTGAAATAACCCAGAGAATAGTTTTATTTTCATTGAAATTTATCATTATGAAACATTTAATTGGAATAGGTAATGTTTTTACAAACAAGTCGGTTTATAACAAAATAGAAATGTAAACAAATGTTATTTCTTTTTCCTGTAATAAACCCATTTACCTACCTTGAGTTAGTCAGAAATTTCATTGACCCACCCTGGGCTTTTTGCAGGATAAATATGGTATATAAAACAGCTACTACCTAATATATAATAAGTGCTGTTTAAAAACAAATGTTTTCGATAACATGAACATTCCTAGGTGACAGAATTACCTGAAATTTTGGTGTTTCTTGTCAGCTTCCTGATGTCCGTGATGGGAGGATGAAGTTCATTGACACGCTCAAACGGTGAGTTGTTTTACATTCTAACTGGTTGCTGAACTGGTCACAACCCGACCAGGTACCGATATAGTTGTCTCCGATTAAGTTTTGTGTGGGGGAAAAGAGAATTGTCCAAAAGTAGTGTCTTTGTCCGAAATATTTCAGGTCACCCGAGAGACGTTGTGCATCAAATACTAGGTTGATCATTGATTTGTTTCCTGTCATGTATTACAGCGTGGAGAAGATTCCCACTAACCTGTACACAGTCTATGTGACAGCCTGTCGTCAGGAAGCTGCCAAGCTCTTACAAGGTGAGCCTTCGTGGGGCGTACGTAACATCTTCAGACTTTCATACTGCTTATTCACATGAGACCTAATAGGTAGATATAAGGTATACCGGGAGATTTTCGCCCAGTCAAACTTTCGCTCTTTGCCAGAATAATTCCTATTCGCCCAGTGTTAATTTCGCCCTCCACATTCAGGCACTATGCATATCATGGGTTGTTTACTAAATTCACAGTAACAATAAATTCACCCTCGTTACTGATGGCAAGAAAGTGAAAATTAAACTACAGCGAACATTTCCCAGTATACAGTAGTTGACCTAAATAACTGAATAGGACACAGGTGTGCAGTAAGTGAGAGGGGGAAGATCTCAAAACCAGAAGAAAAAAACCTTTAAGTTAAAGGTTTATTCAGGATCCAGAGTCAGATAGATGATAAAGTTGAATTAAGAGAACGAATGGGTTGAATCAGACATACACTATGTAGGACTACTATAAATAGAAGGTTTATACAGGTTTCCAAATTGCAAAGATACGCTGCATTATGTACGTCTGAATTGTTTTCCATCCTTTATATCCCAGGTGTTTTCCCAGAGGATGAAGAGGATGATATCACCGACATGACCATGGATCCCCTGGAGCAGCTTGAGCATCGTCTTGGACAACTAATCGACACACTTACTCTCGGCCCTGCTTCTCAATGCTACAATCTTAAAGGTAACGAAAGTGTTATTTAAACTGAACTGAAATGCTATTTAGCTATCTGTAGAATTAGTACAGCTTGTTTATGCTGGAACACACCGTCAATGTTAATAATTTCTCTTGGGCTTTCAGAATATTGGCAGCAATAAGAATTTCAAGGTTCCTGGTCAAATAATGTTAATTTTTAGGTCACCTTGAGCTTTAGCTCGAGTGAACTATTGCTATCCGTCTTCATCCGTCGTCGTCTGTTCACATTTTACATTTTAAACTTAAGCTGAAATACTAGCAAAGGGATTTCATTAATATTTCATGGGAAGGTTACTGACATCTCCCTGACCAAATGTTGTTATTTTTCGGTTTGATCATAAATCCAATATGGCCACCACGGCCCCCATTTTAAAAAACTATTTCAAACTTAAAATCAAGTTCTACTGGGCCGATTGAACTGAAACTTTGTAGGAATGATCGACTCATGGTCCTGACAAAGGGTTGTTATTTTTCCGTTCGATCAGAAATACAATTTGGGTGCCATAGCTGCTTTTTTTGAAAATAACTATTTCAAACTTAAAAACAAGTTCAAATAGGCCGATCTAACTGAAACTCAGTCTAGGAATGATCAGCTCATGGTCCTGAAAAACTTAAGTTAACGTTATACTTAACTATTTTTTACTCAAATTGGTACATATTTCACCAACAGAAATAAATACTGTAGGACTCAGATGACCGTTAAGGCCCATGTACCTCTTGTTTTCCCTGTAAAACCCTGCAGAACATTTCATACTTTATAAGACCATTTTTTTTAAATATGTAGATTGTGATATCACCCTCATGATAATATACTAAAATTTGTAATTTGAATTTGGATAATTTCATTTAAAAGTTCAAGCTAAAATTGTTTTTCTTTAAGTTTTCAATTCTGTGTTAACTATTAGACAGGAAGCTTAAGGTTACCTGCAATTCTGTTTACCTTTTTTGACAGAACATATACAATGTGTGTGCCTCAGTGAAGTGTTTTTCGTCCTTATTTTTTAGGTTTCTGTATTGATAGACAGAACATATACAATATGTGTGCCTAAGTCAAGTGTTTTTCGTCCTTATTATTTAGATTTCTGAATTGATAGCCAGAACATATACAATATGTGTGCCTCAGTCAATTGTTTTTCGTCCTTATTATTTAGGTTTCTGGATTGATAGACAGAACATATACAATATGTGTGCCTCAGTCAAGTGGTTTTCGTCCTTATTATTTAGGTTTCTGTATTGATAGACAGAACATATACAACGTGTGTGCCTCAGTCAAGTGTTTTTCGTCCTTATTATTTAGGTTGCTGTATTGATAGACAGAACATATACAATGTGTGTGCCTCAGTGAAGTGTTTTTCGTCCTTATTGTTTAGGTTTCTGTATTGATAGACAGAACATATACAACGAGTGTGCCTCAGTCAAGTGTTTTTCGTCCTTATTCTTTAGGTTTCTGTATTGATAGACAGAACATATGCAATATGTGTGCCTCAGTCAAGTGTTTTTCATCCTTATTATTTAGGTTTCTGTATTGATAGATAAAACATATACAATGTGTTTGCCTCAGTCAAGTGTTTTTCGTCCTTATTCTTTAGGTTTCTGTATTGATAGACAGAACATATGCAATATGTGTGCCTCAGTCAAGTGTTTTTCGTCCTTATTATTTAGATTTCTGAATTGATAGCCAGAACATATACAATATGTGTGCCTCAGTCAATTGTTTTTCGTCCTTATTATTTAGGTTTCTGTATTGATAGATAAAACATATACAATGTGTGTGTCTCAGTCAAGTGTTTTTCGTCCTTATTATTTAGGTTGCTGTATTGATAGACAGAACATATACAATGTGTGCGCCCCAGTCAAGTGTTTTTCGTCCTTATTTTTTAGGTTTCTGTATTGATAGACAGAACATATACAATGTGTGTGCCTCAGTCAAGTGTTGTTCGTCCTTATTATTTAGGTTTCTGTATTGATAGGCAGAACATATACAATGTGTGTGCCTCAGTCAAGTGTTTTTCGTCCTTCTTATTTAGGTTTCTGTATTGATAGACAGAACATATACAACGTGTGTGCCTCAGTCAAGTGTTTTTCGTCCTTCTTATTTAGGTTTCTGTATTGATAGACAGAACATATGCAATATGTGTGCCTCAGTCAAGTGTTTTTCGTCCTTATTTTTTAGGTTTCTGTATTGATAGACAGAACATATACAATATGTGTGCCTAAGTCAAGTGTTTTTCGTCCTTATTATTTAGCTTGCTGTATTGATAGACAGAACATATGCAATATGTGTGCCTCAGTCAAGTGTTTTTCGTCCTTATTATTTAGGTTTCTGTATTGATAGATAAAACATATACAATGTGTGTGCCTCAGTCAAGTGTTTTTCGTCCTTACTATTTAGGTTTCTGTATTGATAGATAAAACATATACAATGTTTGTGCCTCAGTCAAGTGTTTTTCATCATTATTATTTAGGTTTCTGTATTGATAGATAAAACATATACAATGTGTTTGCCTCAGTCAAGTGTTTTTCGTCCTTATTATTTAGGTTTCTGTATTGATAGACAGAACTTATTCAGAATTTGTTTGTTTGTAAGGGAGACTTCTCTCATCTGATTTTGAACTAACAAATGTTGTAGAGCCAGAACTGATGTCAATCATCAGAGAGAAAATGTCCGTTACTCTGGATGAGGAGAGTAATCAGTCTCCACAGCGGACTGTGGTCACAGTCAACGCCCACTCTCCTCAGCTGTCACTCATACATGTAAAGGTAAAAACGGGTTCTGCCTGATTCTTATGCATTAACTTATTCACCCCTTAACTTTCATAATGAACTATTCCAACCTTTAAATTGGAAGAGTTCAAATGAGTTTTCAGGGGTAAATGTTTCCGCCTGAATCTTATGTGTTAAAATGGTAATATTCTCTTAAAGAAATTGTCACTTATCAATGTTTAGCTCAAATAGCCCTTCAGTTACCTTATGTCATAGCACAGGGTCATCATTTGTCTGTCAGACAAGGGTTTCCTCAAACAACTTTGAACACATGGAATATTACCAAAGACATGAAACATCCTGATAGATAGGTGGAGGAGATTCAAAACTGTACAAATGATGGAGCTTAACCCAAGGGCTGGGGCTGGGTCAAAAGGGGTAATTCAGCTATAGTGGTTTAAGCAACTTCTCCTTTGGAACAATGTGACGGATATAATGATCAACCATATTTGGTTGGGAGCACCCTCAGGTGATGAAAATTAGAAAATATACAAACAGAGGGGCTGTCCTCCTCAGGGGGCTGAAAGGTAATTATCCCTAGATACTGTATTATAGATATTGACCATAATGGATTTTAAGCATTCTTAGGTGATCATGATTTAAAAACTGTTCAATTGGAGAGGCTGACCCCTAGGCAGTTGAGAGACCAGGCCAAAAATGGATAATAATTTCGAGTGATATTTATCCCTACCCAGTATCCCTATACCTACTTGCTGGACATCAAGAGACAAACACAATCATGCTAACAGGATTGTTTCTGGTGTCCAGCCTTGCCCCCTGGGACTTAGTCCCTGCATCAGACACAGTATTCATTTAAACATATTCTCTAAGATGCATCACCACATACTATTGAAACTCTGGAAAAGTTGCTTTCCAATTATTAATTATTCATGTCGAAATAAAGCTAATGGTAACCATTGTAAGGATATAGAATATAGAGTTCCTTTTTTGACAGTAGAAAAGGTTATTGTGAGTTGTTATCCTCAAGACTTCCTCCTACTTGTATGTGTTTGTAGGTAGTGGACCTGTTACTGAATGTGATCTGTAAGGTGACCAGCCACAGTTTACAGACTGACCAGCCGGACCTTACCTGGGCATCAAACCTCGTCAGTGTTATTGGGGAGTTCCCATCTCTACATAAAGCTCTGTATACTCGTGTTTGGAAAATCGTCAATGAAACTGTGAGTCAGAACGTACCGCGCGCCCCTTTTTTCTTTCTTTTTTTTATCTCCTGGGTTATTTTTTTTAACCAAACACTCATTATTAGCTTATTGTCCTTTATAGCCCAATATCAAAATGCCACAGATACAACAGTACACTGCATTGAATTAAACAATAAATTTAACCATAATATTTTATATACTTGTAAAAACTTTTTTGTATACTTACTTAAAACATTTATACTGTATCATAGGGCTGCAATGATATATCGTGCGACGATATAACACAATATTTTAAATACGGTACAAAAATACACAATATTTCTTGGGAGGTCATGATACACCTAGGGTGTTTTCCGGATTTTGTCTTTTCTGAATTTAGTTTGCTCATATCCATTCCCACATGGTAAGTGACAGCTCCAGCTCGGCATGCACGACAAAAGCCGTGCATTGTGTGAAATGTTAAAGTCATGCCCATTTTGGGCCAAGTCTATTTCCTTTTGTAATATTGCCATTAAAAATTTGCAACAAATATTCTACTGTTAATATATATTGTGATATGTATCGTATCACCATGTTAAGGTATCGTTGCAGACCTAATGTATCAAGTACTCATATTACCCGTTATCACAGTTTTGTCTGAATGATCAGTAAGTTCTTGTCCGATTTTTAGGTCACCTGAGACAAAGTCTCAAGTGACCTATTGCGATCGCCTTTTGTCCGTCGTCGTGCGTCCGTAAACAATTTACATTTTCGACTTCTTCTCCAAAACCCCTGAACCAATTTCAATGAAATTTTGCAGGGACCTTCCATGGACAAAGGTCAACAAAAA
>NW_018406231.1:802311-849204 GCF_002113885.1 Mizuhopecten yessoensis | reverse complement strand
TTTGAATATTACATGTTAATAACTTGATTGGAATTATAACCTTGAGTTGACAGTTTGATACTTTGAAAATTTTGAGCCAGCCCTACCCCCAAGGGCTGTAGGGTGGGGCTCAAGGGAGTCAGTGTGCTAAAATTTCTTCATTTTCCTTGTTTAGAATCAGAGGTGCTAGTTTCAAATCCTTTTTAGTCTGAAATCTGTATGCTTGATATTGAATAAGGTGGTTTTATTGTTTTTTGTCACTTTGAATAATATTTCTGTTCATGTTAAAAACGAAATCAACTCTCTGTATAAATATATCAGGTGACCGTTAAGGCCCATGGGCCTCTTGTTTCCTTTAGACTACAAAATAGTTGGTTTTCATTCACTGGAGATTTTAAAACTTTGCCATTACTTGATTTGATAGGGTTCTAAATTAGAAGAGCATCACATCCAAGGAATTGCCATGACGATGTGTCAGATGTGTGTCCATGGTGACCGCTTTGGTGAGGCTTGTATCCAAGTGTGTGGAGGGGTCAGTCTGACCGATACCCTGTCACGCCTTGTGTGGTCTCGGGGGTCAATACGGTCAGCACAGTGTATGCAGTTCATGCTTAGGTGAGTTTCGGCTGCTGATCTTGTGACTGATATAATGGAGGATCTTGTGACTGATATAATCGAGGATCTTGTTACTGATATAATGGAGGATCTTTTGACTGACATAATGGAGGATCTTGTGACTTATATAATGGAGGATCTTGTGAGTGATATAATGGAGGATCTTTTGACTGACATAATGGAGGATCTTGTGACTCATATAATGGATGATCTTTTGACTGATATAATGTAGGATCTTGTGACTGATATAACGGACGATCTTGTGACTGATATAATGTAGGATCTTGTGACTGATATAATCGAGGATCTTGTTACTGATATAATGGAGGATCTTGGGACTGATATAATGGAGGATCTTTTGGCTGATATAATGGAGTATCTTGTGACTGATATAATGGGGGATCTTGTGACTGATATAATCGAGGATCTTGTTACTGATATAATGGATGATCTTGTGACTGATACAATGGAGGATCTTGTGACTGATCTAATGGAGGATCTTGTGACTGGTATAATGGAGGATCTTGTGACTGAAATAATGGAGGATCTTGTGACTAATATAATGGAGGATCTTGTGAGTGATATAATGGAGGATCTTTTGACTGATATAATGGATTATCTTGTGACTGATATAATGGACGATCTTGTTACTGATATAATGGAGGATCTTCTGACTGATATAATGGAGGATCTTATGACTGATATAATGGAGGATCCTGTGACTGATATAATGGAGGATATTGTGACTGATATAATGGAGGGTCTTGTGCCTGATATAATGGAGGATCTTGCGACTGATAAAATGGAGGATCTTGTGACTGATCTAATGGAGGATCTTGTGACTGGTATAATGGAGGATCTTGTGACTCATATAATGGATGATCTTTTGACTGATATAATGGAGGATCTTGGGACTGATATAATGGAGGATCTTGTGTCTGATATAATGGAGGATCTTTTGACTGATATAATGGATGATCTTGTGACTGATATAATGGAGGATCTTTTGACTGATATAATGGAGGATCTTGTGACTGATATAATGGAGGATCTTGTGACTGATATAATGGAGGATCTTGTGACTGATATAATGGATGATCTTGTTTGGCTGTGAACTTTTGGACTAATGAACAGTTGTAAATGTAATTGTTTTAGCGCACTCAAAATTTAGTGCTTGATTGAATTTTAACAGATTAGCACATTGATGAATTGGTGCATCCACAAAATAGGTAATAACAAACAATATACAGGAACTTCATAGGCATTATCATGATTAAGCACCATATTGGCATTATCATGATTAAGCACCATATTGGCATTATCATGATTAAACACCATATTGGCATTATCATAATTAAACACCATATTGGCATTATCATAATTAAGCACCATATTGGCATTATCATGATTAAGCACCATATTGGCATTATCATGATTAAGCACCATATTTAAAGTGAAAAATGCACTAAGATAATTATATAAGACTACCGCTAAAATATATATGTTTACAGTATATCATGCACGACTTTGTGGCCATTGATCTCGTGAATGGCCTCAATTTCACATCCTTTCCTTAATTTAAGATATTACATAGGAAAGTGTTACAGGAGTAAAAAGAAGTTGTCAACTTAAGGAAATTTTCTTTACGTATTCATTAAAGCTTTTCTATAGAAAATCTTCATAATTTCTTTAAGTTAAGGAAGGTTCTCCAGACTGGTGCCTGATAAACCTTCCATTGATGAGCTGTTACAGCATGAACTATTACAGCTGACATTGTAGTTATTGACCTTGTGACCAATGAACTTAATTGTACTGATGACCTTGAACCCTGTAAAATCTATTATAGTGGACATTGATAGAGTGTTTGTATCCCCACAGGTTGACCACTGCCTACCTATGATAGAGTGTTTGTATCCCCACAGGTTGACCACTGCCTACCTACAATGTGTGTTTAGCTGCCTGGATGGTACTCAGCTAGCCAGTCTGAAGGACTCGGTCATTCCCAGACCACTGGTCACTCTGGTCAGTCAATACTGTTGTAACCATGTTTGTCCTAGGCTAAGTTATAGTTAACACATCTGAAGATCAAGTATTCTTGACATGAAAGTACATGTAGTATTAAAGATTATATTCGGATCATTTGAGGAGCAAGGTATTCATAATTTGACAGCTAATACTAGATATTTCTCTGGGAAGACAAATAGGCTTGTAGAAGATACAGGATAGTCCTGGATGGGACCCTGGGACCCTCAAAAGTGAAATAAGCAATTTTCTTTGAATTTTGCATATAATGGCACCTCTGATCATTGAGTTGACTTAAAAATTGTTGAAAATGTCTTATAGCTCTCAGCCTCGTAGCTCTCAGCCTCGAGGGTTGACCTATATTTTTGGTCATTGTCAAAAAAGGAAGACATAGTTCATAAGACAATAATAAATATCTGATTAAACCCGGGAAAGACAGCCAAAAGCCAGAGAGAGACAACTGTATGTAGTCATAATGTTATATTTTATAGTGCACTATCAAGGCTAATATTCATGGGGGTTTTAATTTCGCTAATTTCGCAAATGCATGAAAGTTTTAGATCATGGCCAGAACAGTCAGGTTTGACATGTCTGTGATGCCAGTTAAGGTTACTGCATTGTGTCGGAACCTGGTTCAATTTTACTGTTATTATTGTAACACCAAGTTTTCCAGTTCTCGGCCACGGACTCTACCCCAGATCACAACAAACTAATGAATATGTTAAAGCTCACAAGGCTCATATAGACACCAACTCAGCAGACGACATACTAGGGAAATTAATTAGTGCTTGGAACTTTCTGCAAAGTGTTCCGAAAAAGACATAAATTGTGATTAGCAAAAATAAAAACCTGCGAAAAGTTAGAAACGGAAACAAAATCGCAAAGATTTTACACACCCATGAAACTAAACAACTTTACAGTATGTCTTTCTGTTTATTTTTTGGTAGTTTGTGTTTTTATGCTGTCGCCTGCTGCCACAGATCAGGAATCATCAAAATCCCCGAGGATCAGGGGAGTTCAGGCTCACACATCTCATCTACCGCTCAAAAAAGTTCACCGAGTGTTGTCAGCATATACAGGTATGTAGTGAGATATCTACTTATCTGCTGTGAAAATAGGGTCATAGAATATCGCCACACACACAGTGGTGTTATTGTTCTGACAAAAAATGAAGAGGACACTTTCTAATTGACCTGTAGAAGTTATCCATGATCTCTGTCATTGTGCTGAGGAAATTGATATAGAATACTGTCCTGAATGCTCAGGAAATTATCAAATATTAAAATGTTATTTGACCTGTAGATGTATAGTTCATATTGTCTGTTTTGTATAAATACTATAATGTATTTTACTGAGCTATCACATCTGTTTGAACAGCTGACATTTAAGGAATGGGTTACCATGGAGATGACAGTTTGTCCTGACCTTGACCTTTTGAGTTTCCATGAAAGGTATATACTCGGTTTCAGAACCTGTAACAAAACAATTTCGTCGCAGTTTAACTTTCGCTTTTTTGGGCCCGGGAGGAATTTATCATGACAGCTAATATTAGTACACAACATACAATGAATAGTAGTTATAAGTCGAGGGAGAAATTAACACTGGGGGAACATGGGTTTTATTGACAAAGGGTGAATAATGGACTGGGTGAATGTACCCCTGGTGTACAGTATATATTTAGTTTACCCCAGTATTACTATCACAACCCATAACCTGTTTTACCCATTCATTATGTCTACAGGACTTGTATGGAATTTTTCCATCTAAACTTGTTTCTGGACAAAAAGTCTTAAAATTATGAAATATTTTTACAAAAATGGGTCAATATAATATGTGAGAAATACTCAGAACAAGTATGAATGTGTATTCTCTTCAGCTGTTGATGAGGTTAAATACAGGTCCATGATCCGGACTGGTTATGTTCGTAAAAGCATTCATACTGTAATAATTTAGGAGAGGAACATATTAATGTGATGAGTTATGAGAGGATTTTTTTTTTTTTAATATATTTTTTTCCTGCAGGAGGGAATATCACTGTTGGTGTATGTACCAGAAATTTTCCTGCTCGGTTCCTAGGACGGAAGGTCAGAAACTGAATACTGGATGTTTGGATGTGAGGGAGGCATGCTCAGTCCTGATGGAGGCCTTACTCACAGAAAGTTTTAGGTATTGACCATGGCTATAGAAGCTTTAACGTTTAATACTAGGACACTCGGAGTACAACGGTCCTCAAACTTCATCATTATGTGGATACATCCTGACGACTACTATGTTTACACTAATATATGAAACATAGGTCACTGTGACCTATATTTTTCACTTCAATGTTTTTAATAGAAGCTGGGTTTGGCTCCAATTCAATCAAAGTGGGGTGTATATGTTTACAAACTTTTCCAAGACCTTCACCAATCGTCATGAAGTTGTAGTTCAAAGATCACTAGTAGATTTGGTCACCTATAGATAGTCACTGAAACAGTTCCTCAATAGAATGAAATATTTGGACTTGACTAGTCATCCTTGGTTCTGAGTCATATTTACACAAAGTTGAGTTCTCTAGTAGCACTGTAGAGTCATTTGTACAAAAACACTGCATATTTAAACATGATCTCACCTTTCATGTTATATTGTATTGTACCATATGTATATGCAAATGACTTGTTAGCTTATTTTATAATTACTAATTAAATCTTCCAATTCAAAGGTTGGAATAGTTCATTATGAAATTTCAGGGGTGAGTGAGTTAAAAGCAAATCAATTTAATTATCCTGTTATCAGTTTATTTAAGTTTTTCTTTAATATGTGAATATGTATAAGAATATAACTTTGTAAAACATTGGACAGGCACACTTCTAAGTCTACAGTAAGCTGTGGTCAGTGTCACCATGACAACAGGACTGGTGCAGATCACGGGGGACGAGCAGATTTTGTACACCTACTGCAGGTCAGTTTTCCTTAGTTGTCGGGAACTGACATTCACAGTATCCTTGTTTCAGTGGTCATTACCAATAGAAAGTCCCTTTATATATTGTGAGGAGTCTATTGCAAAGAAAATGTTTAATTCAGAACACATCTATAAGATCAAAGGACATCAGCAATATTTACCCTGGAAAAAAATACTTAAATCTAAATGCACAAATTAACCTAAATGCCCAAAATATTAAGGCTAAGTCCACCAATTAGCCACGAAGTAGCGGAGGCGAGACTAAGGTGTTGCTGCAACAGCGGTGGCGTCAACATTAAGTTTTTGCATTTAAGTTAGTTTCACTGAAAGTTTAAGTGCTAGACAAATCAAACTTGGATCATAGATGCATCTTAGGTAGTACATCTCAACCAGATCAGATGCTGGATGCTGCCTTCCGTTCATGGTCCATTGACTTTGTCAGTATCTCCCTCAACAAAAAGTTTTTGCATTTAAGCTAGTTTCTCCGAAACTACAAGTGCTAGACCAACCAAACTTGACCTATGCTTTTCAACTTTCATTTGAGCAGTGCATGTCCTATGGGCCTCTTGTTTATTGTGTGTCCCCAAACAAAGCACGA
Source organism: Mizuhopecten yessoensis (assembly GCF_002113885.1). Taxonomy (NCBI): domain Eukaryota; kingdom Metazoa; phylum Mollusca; class Bivalvia; order Pectinida; family Pectinidae; genus Mizuhopecten; species Mizuhopecten yessoensis. The sequence continues at coordinate 843,049 of NW_018406231.1, read as the reverse complement.
TTATAGTATTACTGCAATGTTAATTGTATGTGTACCTAAATTGTATCACATATTTTTAAAGGAAATTGTGACAAAGTTACCAAGCACAGGAAGTGAGGAGGATTGTGGGAGTCCATGGCTACTTCAGCAGCTACTCAAGGCTTTACAGCAGCATGGCAGTGACAGTCTGGGAACAGAAGCTATCCTACATCATTTTATAAGGTAACTATATTGCAGCAAATGTATATAAAGAAAAAGATTATATAGCACTCTGGTGGCAGATTTTAATTGTACATATAGGATTATGGTTTGCCTTCTAGCTTCATGCTAGAGGGAATTTGCCTTTAGCTCAGTGGTAGAGCGTCCGACTAGGAAGTCTAGGGTCGCAGGTCCAATCCCCAGTAGTTGAAGCACACCACTCTCTTTCCTGTTACAAATGGTGTCTGTGGCCCTTCCTGTAGTGACAGGGAGCTAGAACCTGGGTTGTTGAGGTGTTTGAGGGCGAACACGTTGAAAAAGGGGGAAGTAGTGTGGCAGATTTTAATTGTACATAACATTCGATCACCTTCTCGCTTTGGGCTAGAGGGAATTCTCCTATAGCAGTGGTAAAGTGCCTGACTAGGAAGTCTTTGGTAAAGCGTCTGACTAGGAAGTCTTTGATTGTGGCTTGTTCCCCAGTGGAAACACACTACTCACTTTCCTGTTAAGCTCTAATCACCTTAAATTGTTGGAGAAGATCAATGTAGAGTTTTCCTGTTTAATACACTTAATATCACTTTGCTTAATATCAACTTTCATTTAATATCATGTAAATGAAAGTTGACAGTAAGCAGTGTGATATTAAGTGTAATCTTGCTAGGCTGCCATCCTTTTTGTATTGATAATTCAGAGAGTTATTTCCCTTGATTTATGAGAGTTGTCTTTTTTTCCATGTTGGAGTTGAAGTACTATTCTGATGTTATGTTGTATTACAGACTGGCCATGTGTCTGCCTGCCCATCTGTTTTACTGTGATAACGTCCACAAATTGACCGACTCAGGACTAAGCATCACCAGCTGTGATGTCATCAACACAAATCTAGTATGTCATTACAGTCAACAAACACGTCTGGTTGATCATAACAAAACATTTGAAAGATTGACTTTGTAAACTTATGAAGTCCAGAAAATGTATCGGCTCACCTTTTTTCTTTGAGACTTTCCAGTTTGTAGTCACTTCATTGAATATCTGAGGACAAAACAATCAATACACATTAGGGCATATTGTTAATTACGTTTAAACTTTTTTTTGTCAAAAAATAAACTAATTATAAATGCTGCTTGTACTTTGTAGAAACATGGATTATGTCATGGCAGCCATTTTCCTCTCAGTGTGACCCAGTATCTTGTACAGGTAAATATAGGTACTGGTATACCATGCTGGTCAATTTGACCCAGTATCTTGTACAGGTAAATATAGGTACTGGTATACCATGCTGGTCAATGTGACCAAATTAAATGTGACCCAGTATCTTGTACAGGTAAATATAGGTACTGGTATACCATGCTGGTGAATGTGACCAAATTAAATGTGACCCAGTATCTTGTACAGGTAAATATAGGTACTGGTATACCATACTGGTGAATGTGACCAAATTAAATGTGACCCAGTATATTGTACAGGTAAATATAGGTACTGGTATACCATGCTGGTCAATGTGACCAAATTAAATGTGACCCAGTATCTTGTTCAGGTAAATAAAGGTACTGGTAGTATACCATGCTGGTGAATGTAACCAAATTAAATGTGACCCAGTATCTTGTTCAGGTAAATATAGGTACTGGTATACCATACTGGTGAATGTAACCAAATTAAATGTGACCCAGTATCTTGTACAGGTAAATATAGGTACTGGAATACCATACTGGTGAATGTGACCAAATTAAATGTGACCCAGTATCTTGTACAGGTAAATAAAGGTATTGGTTTACCATGCTGGTGAATGTGACCAAATTAAATGTCACCAAGTATCTTGTACAGGTAAATATAGGTACTGGTATACCATGCTGGTGAATGTAGCCAAATTAAATGTGACCCAGTATCTTGTACAGGTAAATATAGGTACTGGTATACCAAACTGGTGAATGTGACCAAATAAAATGTTTCATTCAAGTATATGTGACCAAGCATGCAAATTAGAAATCAAACTTGTTCATCCACATTTGTGTGTCGCCTGCACTGTCAAAGGTGTACTGTTTTGCCCAGAAATACAAAATTATTGCTGTGTATGCCTTCTGCTTGGTGATTATAGCAGATATATATACAAATGTAGTCAATCATTAAATAATCAAAGATACAGACTGATATACGTTGTGTTTGTCAGGGAATGGCTGACTGTGCCCGGTATACAGATGTTAGCAAAGTGTTGATGGAGGCTCCGATACTGTCAATATCAACGTTGGTAAGTACAAACTTTGGGTGCATGAAATGCCTCAAACATAAGGAGGTAGCAGGTCATTTTCATGGTAAATATTGTATTGGAACTTACTGGTCTAAGAGTGTGATTGGTGGGAAAAGGAAGGGATTCTGTATAAGTAATTGTTAAATATATTTTATTATTTTTTAATCAATCGGATGTATTTTAAAGTCATTGAGTCAAGTAGAAATCAAAGGTTGTCAAGGACTTTATAAACAGGAGGTAAATGTAGAATAATATAATGAGATATCATTTTTCGGGTTTCTATAATTTAGTCAAAATGGTTTGCAATGCCCATTCACTCCTGATTTGACCCCAGTTGAACGGATATCCTCCTAGCTGTTCTGTGGAGATGTAGAACATATGTTGACATTGAGATTTTAGATGATATTAACATACACTATTACGGGGCAGTATAAACACCCTGTGCACTTAACAAGTTTGGACAATTAGAATGTTAAGGAAACCTTTTAAAACTTGCAAAAACAAAACATACACTGGCCACTATAAAAGTCCATAAATTAGGGTTGAGATATGGGACCTTTGAACCAGAAAAAGGATAGGATGCTTAATCGGACAAATACTTTAAGTAACATCAATCCTTGTACGATAATTATTACCTATAGAAGATTCAGCAAAATGGAAGTAATTCTGTAATGCGTTATTACTGTATGTAAATGAATATGAGTTGATGAGTGGCCTGTTGTAGGTTCATGTTCAGCATGTTGCCAGTGTGATGGAGGGAATGCAGACTGATCACCAGCAGGATATTTCATTCCTGTTAACCGTCCAGTGGCTTGAAGAGTAGGTGTCAAGGGAGATAACCACCAATTCTACAGCAAAAAGGACATTAACCCTTTCACCACTGTAGACCATAATGGACTCATCCAGATCAATGTATGGAAGAGTCTACTAAAGTTACCTAGGGGTGAAAGGGTTAATTACATAGTTCTCAGGTCCCAGGCCCTCCACAAAAATATTATTATTTCCAGAAAGTCTGTTTCTGTGTCATTTTTAGAATCAAGTTTTTTTACTCTATTGGAATTACATGATTCTCGAAAATCGAAAGGAACTACTTTTTCAATATAAGGCTACTAAAAAGTTTAACTTTACCCACAAACATTGAAATGTTTGAAAACAAATTTAGTACAATAGATTACAACATCCTCTGTCAGGGATTTCTGTGAAAGTTATTCCTACTTCTTCAAGAATTTGGACAACTTTTGGCCAAGAGCCAACACAAAGAGCCAGGGCAATTTTGTATCATTTGAAGAGTAAATTTGTTTGTTTCATGACTTCTCAAAGGAAGGTTACATACCTAACGGTCAGTGGAAGGTTTTCTTTTTCAAAATAAGAAGACTTGTACTGGTATCTTTTAACAGGTATTTGAGTGGACAGAGAGAACCACCTCATAATGAAGCCACGCCGTGGATGGTTGCTGCAGCTGCTGTCTCTCTCGCTTTGACCAGGTATTCTCATTGCCTACATTTCTTCTTATAACCTCATTTCATACAACCTAACCTAACGGCTGTATACCCATATATTATTTGCATTGCGAGAGCATCCCTCCTCCCTCCATCTGATGCCAGTTTCCAGAACATAACTCGACTAATGTTTCATGTACAGATTTAAATCGTGGTGTGTAGAGATATCATGAGAAGGCACATGGATGTTTACCAACATTTGAACACTGCAAACTTTGTTTTACTTATAACCTTGAACTGATGTACAAAAAAGTTTCCAAAGCACATCTCAGTCACTGTTTCATATATGGCCTCAGGTGTGGTATATAAATACATCTCTAGAAGGTACAGTATCATGTACCAAATTTGGAACAGTGTGATCTCTATTTAGTCTATGAACTTGACTTTAAGTACCAAAATGCAGGTTTCTGTGCAATATATTGCTGGAAGATTCATGTAGGGAGATCATATTTGTATGTATGTATATCATGGGCAAGCTGTGTAGCATGTACCATTAAGTGGCCACTGAAACTTTATTACGTATTGTTTCATTAACTCATTCACCCCTGAAAACATATTTGAACTCCTCCAATTGAAAGGTTGGAATAGTTCATTACAAAATTTTAGGGGTGAATAAGTTAAAATGGGGGTTGCAGGTTCCATGAAGCGTCTGCAGCTTCGATTTAAATCCATTTGCCACAAAGCTCGTAGCAGAGGGCTCATTTAGACTAGATCACTCTTAATGAAGAGTTATTTAGATGAACGCTACCAAATTGCAATTAATTGCTGTGGAATTTCAAAATCATCTGTTTTGTAAAATATTTTTGTGGGGACCAGATATATCGTGGTTTCCTGACAAAACACCATTTCATGGGTACATGAATTTGTGAATTACTAGTACGAATTCTAATGTAGAACTGATTTATATCAAACTTTTAATTCTTTGTGGACCTATGAAAGAGCGGATGAAAAGTACCCAGGAAATCAACGAAATTAAAAACCACACGAAAATTAGTGATTTCACAGTATCCCGTTTATACAGGAGATTACTAATTCAGGACTCATAAATATATAGTGTTAATAAATATATAGTGTGTCAATAAATATATAGTGTTAATAAATATATAGTGTTAAGAAATACCAAATCTGCACATTATACTCTGTTGTTTATATTGTAATGGGGCTGCGGTGGCCAAGTGGTCAAGGCGTCTGACATTTTGCTACTACTAGCCCTCCATCATTAGGTCATTGGTTCGAGGCAGTGGCCAGATACTGGCCGTAGGTCGGTGGTTTTTCTCTGGAAACTTCGACTTTCCTCAACAACCAACACCAGCCACAACCTTAAATGACCATAGCTGATAATAGGACCTAAACACAAACAAACCAAACCAAGTGATTGTGATGTAGTTAAATGAGGTGTTGTGTTTCAGTCTGCCACTAAAGAGACTATAGGTCTGCACTCCGTCTGGATGTCTACACCACTTTGTGATGGGCATACTTCATATACTCTGTCACCTTTGATAGCAAACCTTTGTATATGAGGACACTCGGGATGGTAGAGTGTCCCATACTGAGATTATGTCTTGTGCCTGATTACAATATACAGGGCTATCACCATTTGTATGTTAGCATCATGAAATGTGTCTTCTACAATTGCCAAATGTTGTATTCGAGTACAATTTGGGATGTTAGGGTGTCACTGTAATCTAGTTTCATGCCCCACTGAATACAGTTATAGCCATTTGTTATTTTCGGAAACCAAATTTAAGTGAGTTGGTGACGGATGTTTAGTCATTTTACTCTGCTTGTTGTAACATTATTTTTAGGGGCCCGGTGTTTATAATCATCAACAGTTATTCTGGTGATGAGAATTATGGACCTTCTTTGAGTTGTTGAGAAATAATGTACTTTTGCTATGATGTTGCAGTGAGGAGGTCCCACAAGACTTGCTGACAGATATCAGTTGTGCAGGAGACAAGTCAAGCAATGATGTGAGTATCTAGGTTTCTTGTATTCACTATATATTTACAGTATTTACCAGGGAATCTGTACAAGTTTCTGTATGCCTTCTGTTAGTTCCTCACTCACACTACTGGAGGCATCCTCGATACTCCAGGGGTTACGTATACGCTCTAGGATGATCCTTTGATGTACATTAGAAGAATCTCTCTGTCCCGTTTACTGTAAAATTGACTGGCTTTCACGTCCAGTGTCCCTAGTCTCTAATATGTAAAGGACAGGTATCAACCTAGCAATTGCTCAGGATTTTAACCGGACACCAATCAAATAGCTAGCCGCATGCCTTCAACTTTGCTAAGGTATACATGTATTCCTGGAGTATCGAGGATGACTGGAGGAGACAACGGTGCATCACATTGTCCGGAGCCTTATACCCGTTTTCTCATCTTTTTCAGACACTGGCAGTGTATTGTCACCTGGTGTTAGCTGAACTGACAACAGCACATATGTGTAACAGTGACACAAAGGTAGGGATAACCCCATTCATTGTAAAACTTGACAGATATTCGGGGGATTAAACTAAAACATTGACCTAGACACAAGATTTATATGAAATGAAAATTCAGTATTAATAATTTCCCAGATAGCAACATTAAACCTGAAAAATAGCTGAAATTATCTTTTAATATATTGTCTAATGGTGTAATTTTTTCTTTTTTTCTTGCCAAAACATTTATAGTAGAATGACAACAAAAGTCTGCCTTTCAAATGCTCAAATGTACATTTGTGCGATGCAGTACCTGGAATTAAGGAAACTTGTCCCAAATACGATCTGACCCCAGTCTGTTAAATGAGCTTGACTATTTGGTAAACAATTTTGTTCTCCCGTTCGAAGTACTGGTGATTAATAACAGATTTTCCTAAATACAGTACAAGTGATATAACCACATTGTTGTTGGGAGTAATATCCGAGGTTACATGATTCCTGTGATGTTTACTTACAGAAACAGTGTCTGCAGGAGTCGTGTTGGCATGTCCTGCAGTTGTGTCCCTCCGTCCTAACCACAATAGTTCACCCTACAGAAGATCATCTAATTTACACCTCGGCAGTAGCTCAGAGGACAGAACACCTCACGTTACTGAGGTATGTATTGTTTACAGAGGTCACCAAAATGTTAACCTTCTAAAAATAATTGTTAACATGCATATGCTGTAAAATATCATTTTAATGTTCACAAAGAAAACTGTTGACGTTATGAACAACCTCCCATCAAATGTAGTGAACACAATGACAGGCACTCAATTTGAGCACAAGATAGATGAACAATCACAAAATCATTGTTTTAAAGAAAAGGTAGAGCTACAAATGTATGGAATACAAGTTACAATCACAATTAAATGTATTTATATTGTAAGCTGCCTTTCAAAGGATTGTAAATCCTGTACATATTTCATGTATTTTGTCAGAATAAATCTGTGTATCTGTATCTGTATAGGGATACTGTTGTAAAATAAGCAGATATCTTCTTGGTTTTAATGTTTTGAAGACTGTCTGCATCTGTAAATTAACAAATTTTTCAGATCAACAAATGATATATCTGAAAACATTTTCCCATGGTTTTATGAAAATTGGAGGGGGGGGGGGGGTTAAAACATCTGATAAATGATCTATTATGCACACAACACTGCTGTATTCTAAGTTTGATTTTTTTTCGTGTCTATAGGCTCTTGTGTGAACTTGAGACATTTCATGTTCTCAACATATCACATGGATTGGACTGTGTCGTTACCCTGTTTGGAAGTGTAGTCAGGATGTTTGATCAAGGTCAAACACTTGATGGACCTGGATGTGAAACATCAGAGGTATGTCATATAACATCTGGGTTATACAATAGATAATGTGATTACTGTATACCAGGAAATGGTCGCCCTCTCAGACAAGTTTGCCCAGTTTTGAAATCACTATGTATGTTATGTTGTTTACTAATATTTGCGGTTAAGATACATTTACCCTCATCACAGGGGTGAAAAGGGCAAAAATTATAATATTTGGTATACAGTATTTGTATTGAGGCCATAGAATATATATATGGAGATCATATATATTTAGTTGCCATGAGGAAGATTCAACAAGAATTTATAAAACAAGGTATAGTATATTACATTACTATGAAATGTATGACCATGTGAGCTTGCTCAAGTATAATAGTATTTAAAACATTGGTTTATCAATAGATTGCTTGATGTATTTATCATAGAAGTGTTAATTCTTTTCATTTACCATTTATTTTACAGATCTTCTCTATACAAGAAATTCTGGATCTAGCTGAATTTGTGAAACAGTGCATCAAGCTATCAACCATTGAGCAGTTAAATGATATTGAATGCAAGGTAGGTTGTAGTAGACACCACAAAAGGTAGGCTGAAGTAGACACCACAAAAGGTAGGCTGAAGTAGACACCACAAAAGGTAGGCTGAAGTAGACACTACAAAAGGTAGGCTGACGTAGACACCACAAAAGGTAGGCTGAAGTAGACACCACAAAAGGTAGGCTGAAGCAGACACCACAAAAGGTAGGCTGAAGCAGACACCACAAAAGGTAGGCTGAAGTAGACCCTACAAAAGGTAGGCTGACGTAGACACCACAAAAGGTAGGCTGAAATAGACACCACAAAAGGTAGGCTGAAATAGACACCACAAAAGGTAGGCTGAAGTAGATACCACAAAAGGGCTGTATTAGACACCACAAAAGGTAGGCTGAAATAGACACCACAAAAGGTAGGCTGAAGTAGACACCACAAAAGGTAGGCTGAAGTAGACACCACAAAAGGGCTGTATTAGACACCACAAAAGGTAGGCTGAAGTAGACACCACAAAAGGTAGGCTGAAGTAGACACCACAAAAGGTAGGCTGAAGTAACTACCACAAAAACCTTAAAGCCTTGATCTTTACTGAAGGGCAATGTCAAATCACACTACATTTTTATGCCTCACCATTTGATTGAGGGTTGGGGGCGTAAAGCTTTATAGATCAACATTCCTGCGCGAGTCATTGTCAAGACTACCAACTTCATTTCATAACAGATTTTCATCAAAGTTTATACAAAGGTCAAGTATTAGAATATATGTCATAGCAGAATTGTAGGCTCAGTGTGCACCACCTTGTGGATAAGACAAGGAGACTAGATTGATCCTTTGATGTACATCAACAGAATCGTGTGGTCGTGTAACGGTATTATTGACTGGCTTTGAAGTCGGGTATCATCCTCTGTAATGTTCAAAGGACATGTATCAGCCTAGTGATTGGTCAGGTTTTTTACCCGACACCAATCAAATGGCTAACCGCGTGCCTTCAATATTGCTATGACATATATATTACAGGGGTACAGAGAGCAAAAGTGAGGGCAACTCCTCAGATGGGTTTGTATTTCAGGTTCAAAGGTCAGTACCGAGGTTTACTATTGAATTTTGGATGTCAACTACAGGGCCAAAGGGACATTCATGTCTTGCAGACATTTTCTAGTTTTATACAGAACATAGTTAACATCCTTTACACATTAAAATTACTAAATATTAAGTTACAGTGACTGTGATGATACCATATACTGCATTGTTATACTGTTATCTCAAATTGTTGTCATGCTTGTATATATATTTTGATGCAGGGCCATATTGTAAACTAGACATTGGCTAAATATGTAACCCTAGTTAACTCTTTCAGCACTGTAGACCATAATGGACTCATCCAGATCAATGTATGGTAGGGTCTACTCAAGTTACCTAGGGGTGAAAGGGTTAAATAAAAGATATTACACATGTATTATTATTATTATCCTTCCAAACTGACTATAGCCAAGTCTGTTGTTTTATTATAAGGTCAAGTTGTCAGGTGTTAAGGGGTTAACCATGGTATACTGTGGTCTTTGTCTGTACCATCTTTTCCTTTTCCAGGACAACATTAAAATGTGTGGAGCAGATATCTATATGTCATTCAAACAACAGATGTCAATGATGAGATGACCAGAGACGTTGGTTGTGTCAGAAGAGAGGACATGTTTGGGTTAGATGGAAGAAATCCGAATTTGTTAATATAGTGTACACAATATTAAATAAACATTTGATATTGAATTTTGCTGTTTTCCTTGTCTTTGTTTTTTGTAACCTTCAGTTTTAATGTTGTTGATTATATAAAATCTTAAAAACTTGCCAAGAGCAATACTCAGTCTTTTGAAATTTATTTACCTTTTATCAAAGTAACTGAATTGTAGCTTTATGCACGAATAAAGCAAAGCACAATAGAAATATATCAACATGTCAATAAATGTGATTATTTTAGAAACACCAACATCATACTTGCCAAATTTTTGAAATGTTCAATGGGGAGATAATCAAATCACGGCGTGCTGAAATAAAATGTTTGTGTATAACCCTAGGGACAAAATAACACTTTAAAATGACATATTTGAACTATTCTTTCAGATTAAATCGTTAGATATTGGAAAATAGAAAAAGTTTTCCGGATTCATTGGTAGAAAATGTTCAATTTTAGTGTTCAAAATCGGGAATCTTCCTCAAAAATAGGGAGAGCTGGCAAGTATGAAACATTTTTATGCCAAGCTTGAACTAGGGAAAAACGTCTAATTATTATATCCTGAAGAAGGAAAATTTGCTATTGTTGAAGTTACTGTAAATATCCATGTTAGAATTACTCCTTCAAGAAATTCATGTATGTATTCCAAAAAAGCACCTAAAGAACAGACCCTTCAATGGAAAGTTAACACCCAGAAAACCTTCATAGATGGACAAGTTTTTGTGTGCTTTATCAAAACAGTTCATAACAATTTTGGGCATATTTGTTAAGTTTCAGCTGGAAATACATTGTAGTTTCAACTTGATTGGAATTATCGTTATCGGATGGCTGATTGTATGAAAATTAGGAAATGTCCTCTAAGGCTTTATCCAAATTGTATATCGCAACTGCATGGTACCAGCACTCTATAATGTTGGGGTCCAATGCTAGAGTTCACACAAGAACAATGCGCTGAGTATGTTAATTATGGAAAGCACTGGGAAACAGTTCAAGCGTGATTACTGGGGTCCATGGTTTTAAGCATAGTAATTGTAAATTTTATGACCATGGGTTTCACCACTTTGCCCAAATGTTTGGTTTGGTTTTATTTAGTTTAACGTCCTATTAACAGCTAAGGTCATATAAGGATGTGCCTCCATGTGTGTTGTGTATGTGTGCTGAAGGCAGGATAGGTGTTTTTGCATCCTTGTGATAGCCCAGGTCTAATGCCGACTGAAGAGTGCCATCTCACTGAAATACCCAGCGCAGTATTCCACCCGGTCACATTATACTGACAGGGTGAACCACCCTAAATGATGAACGTTAAGCTGGGAATAACAACTACAATTTTTAAGGACTTTGGTATGTCCAGGCCTTTGGGACAAAACCTATTGCCTATCCTACTTGGCCGAACCTACTTTACTGAATCTATATAGAAAATGAAAATAATAAGCTGATAATTCTCATTGCTTTAATTATTACTGTCTTTTTAAACATGAGTATTTCAACTTCGTTTTTAACAATGGCTAGCTGGGATGAACGGCTGCCGATTTTTTTTCTTCAAATTATGACCGTCACCTTTATTTGTGGTCACAGATCTAAATAAAATATTCCAACATTGTATTTAAAAAATCGTTATCATAAGGCTATAGAATATAAACCGACGTTAACTTAGTCAAAATCAAGGCATGGCTGTTAATGTCTTGGTGAAAATAGCACTTCGGATTTCTATAACATGGCCATCACTTTTTTGCTACCCTAATGAACCTTACAAAAAGACAAATATACCAACAAAAGCAATAGTAAAACTGCCCAGTAATGTATTAAAGCAGACTGTGAAAAAGAAAACGAAGGCTTAATTACCTGTATTGGTAAAAAAAACTGGATGATGTGTCATTTCATAACAGAGTACCATTTCAATATCTGAAGAATACGTTTAATGCATCCCAATCAAATATGTGAATTACGATGTTTAAGTGAGGTCTTTAAATTTGTCTTACAAGAGGGTTAACGTTTTGATGACTACATCGGTACCATCTTTAAGGGGACTAGCTTAGCCTTGATAAATGTATGATTGTCTCTCCACTATAATACACTGTTGAATTCCTCACGGTAGACACTGAAATCTAATACATTGTTTTAAGAATTTTTGTAAAATAAGATTTCAGTGATTGGTTGGTTAATAGGGTGTAACGTCCTATCAACAGATAAGGTCATTTAAGGACGTACAATTAATTCTTCACATATGTTTATTTACTTTTTTAGGTATTCGTTCAATGAATTTTTCTCCTTTGCATACCGTTTCTTTCTTGTATACAACGTCTGCAAAGAACATACATGAACATGACAAGGGCAACCTATACGGCGTACACACATACCTTTATGTTTACCATAACGTTATGCCTGGGTAGTTTCTGTCACAGGCACCCGAGGTTAGTCGAGTGTCAAGACGTGTATTTTAATAAAATATATATAGCACCATGAATCGATTATGACAGAACGAGGTTTAAAGGGTCGTGTTTAAATGTTCAGTCAGTCTTGAACAGCGCTTACACAAGACTTCAATGGTCTGTATTTAATTTCCATACCCGATATATACACTTGTCTATGACCAACCTCGAGTGTCCGTGTTTATGTGTGTGAATATATACATGTATAGACACATAAATGTTATTCATATTGCCAAATACATAGGTTTACGCATGTACCGGCAGTCCGTAGAATGGACGCCATATTGGAAAGCTAACCGTGTATGTGGCTCGGAATGAAGATAAAGAAAACCCGATGTGATGATGGCATCCAGCACACCCATGACCGTTCCATCTGGCCAGATAGCCATACGAGTAAAAGGGGGTTCGCAATGCTCCATCCACAGAAATAAGGAAGTCATTCTACACTGCACGGATTGTGACATTTTGATATGCATTTCATGTAGTATTTCTATACATAATGGCCATACGCTTGCAGAAATTTCGGACATAACACCGGTAAAGAAAGATGTGCTGCGAGATTTTATTAACGATACTGAAAATCACAAGCTTGATCAAATCCGAAAGGAAATACAGTCAATTGAAACGAAACTATCTGAAAATGACACAATATTTTTGAAGCTGGGACAACAAATACAGCAGCAGGCGGAAGTATGCAAAAACAAAATCGACGTTCTTACCGGAGAGTTTGTCTCCCTCTGTGAAAAGATGGAAAAAGATAATCAAAAATTACTGGTGAAGTACAAACATGAACTTAAACAGCGATACAAATCGCTTGTGAAGCAATTGAAAGAATGCAAAGAAGTGTTGCAATCGGGTTCCTCAATTGATGTGTTCGACAAAACATCAGAGCTTTCCAGCGTTGCTCTTCAACTCCCCGTTAAACCAGTTCTAAGTGAAGTGGAATTCCAGCCTTGCGCATCCCCGACTAAGCGGCTGAGGAAAGCATTGGGCGAACTGTACAAACTAAGTCCAGGGACCCCCAGCAATGCCACAATCGATGACCCAACAGTAGGGGATGAATTCCTTGACCAGCCCACTGTACTGACAGAGTTCAAGAGTCCAATGGAATGCACTGCACTTTGCCCGACACCATTCGGCACTTGGCTCAGTGAAGCTGAATCTAAAGTACTGTTGCTTGTAGATTTCCAGGGTCAAATCAGGCAGAAGGTGAAGCACTCCTGCGACATCACGAACATTAGCACTTCACGAAAAACAGATAACATGTGGTTTTGTTGTGCTGGAAATAAGACCATCTATGAAGTAGCGTCCTGTTCCAATACACCTGTTGCAGTGTTCGAAACCGAAAGCTGTCCAACATGCCTCTGTATCAACAAGGATGAACAAGTAGTCGTATGGACAAAGGATCCAGATTTTCTACACGAGCGAGTCTTTATCTTCACAACAGCGGGCAAAGTGATAGTCTCCACTTGTCCACTTGGTCAAGAGGCCTGGCCGGTACGGACACCCTTCACTATCGCACAATGTTCACTGACTGGAAACCTTGCTCTTCTGTGTAGAGGAAGTACAAGCGACGAAGAATCACGCGGAATTATCAGCGTGTATAACGAAGAACTGACATTGCTGTTTCCTTACACAGGAACCGATGACGTCAGTGGAGAACCTTGCTTTGTCCCGTGGACCGCTGTGTATGACAGCAAGGGACATCTTATTGTAGGAGACGAACAAGGAAATAAAATACACCTCATCAGTGGGACGGGACAGCATTTGAGAACAATTAGATTCGGGGTACAAACGGACAATTTAGCTCTTGGCGTTCAGTCGGATGATGTACTATGGCTGTGTTTTTATTCCGGCGGCAAATCTGGGAAACTCGGAATATTTGGAAAGGTCGTGCGGAAGCTTTCTGATTCTACGTCAGACTTACTAAAACCGGAAATAAAAACCATACAGTACTACAAAAGCTAGGGGAATGTACCGGAAGTGCTGCGTCACTGAACACAACAATTCTAATGTCAGTTCAAATACCTCTGCAATGAAATTTTAACATAGTCAAAGTGTCAGTCAATAATTTTAATCGATCTATTTTATTGATCATTCACTCCTGCAAACTATTAGCAATTTCTCATAGACTGATTCATGATGATGTGATTCGCAACAGAATGCAGTGTTTATTTTGACTGCAATTCAATATGTCTAATACTCAAGAAACAGTTGTATAGATGTTTTAATAATCACACATATGAATTTCATCTACGGGACTTTAAACTTCGGGGGAATCGCAGTTAGAGCGATAATGCCAAGTGTATGTCCAGTAGTACAAATGGTCCCATGTTTACAGTATTTTTAATGGTTGCCCGTTTCATGCAACTCACATGAGTAAAAATACTAAGTTAGATGACATATCAGTTAAATAAATGGAATCTAAAGCCATTCACTTTTATATTTGTATCATTTTGATGACTCCAAGACTTAGGCTTTATTGGACGAAACCTCGAAAAATTGTGTCAAGTCTGGCACTGTAATAACGGGAGATTTCCTAACGTTATGACGTCTGCTGAACGACGTTATTCGTTTGATTACTGCATGTTGCCGGATTATTTCTAAGCATTATAGTTTACTTAATACATATAGATTTGTACTGTACATGTATATAACGGAAAAGTTTGTTCATATATCATCAGCTATACGGAGCAGTGCCTGTTCTGATTGCTTGACAGTCCGAAACCTATATCTTGTGCAAGAAAGTGATGACCAAACCTACCTGAAACCACTCTATAAACAGACCACCTGTGTTAAGAGGCCAGTTTGATAAATACACCAACATACCCTGTCTCCTTCACACACACACAACACACACGGAGGCACGTCCTTAAATGACTTAAGCTGTTAATAGGACGTTAAACAAAATGAAACCAAAACCAAAACCAAACCAAACATCCCATTGTAGTTATTTTCATCTTAACCGAACCTGTATCCATGAGACCACCCGCAATGTAAGCCTATACTGTTTTGGTTTCCGAAAGATAGTCTATGAATACCGGATTGACTTTATGAAACTTATCATTCACAAGGTCACAAATATCACTTTTGTCAAGTAAATATATTTTTTATCTCACTGCCAAAACATGTTACAGATTATATTTGAATTCGACATAATAAAACTTTTATAACGTAATATGTCTTTGTCATATATATTTAGTACATTTATACATTTGTATCTTCAAAGGAGTCAATTCGAAAAGATGCTGATGAAAACGGTGTAAATGTAACAAGTAAAGGTCTAATAATAATAAGTATGGGATACAAACGCAAATTAATTCTTTTGAGCTAGATCGATAAAGGTTTTTCATCTAATTTTGGTTATTTTTAACTAGGCAGCAGTGACCTACTTTTACAATGTTAATTATACATAAATTAAAGAATACATATAGTTATAACTACCGTGTAAATATTGTGAAATCGGAGCTGATTCCCGATGCAGTAATAAAAATAAAACACTGTTATAACAAATCCCGAAGTACCTGCTTAATCAGTTCGTTATAAAGGTACACTGTAGTTCGTATTACGTGTACATGTATGGCGAATAACAATTGTTCCTTTTAAAAAAACTTCGCTATATGGAAATATGTATAAAACAACGTATACACAAATCAAGAGGAATGTTTTAATTTATCTTACCATATATGTATTTAAACACAATTAATGCTCACAGCTTGCATTGTAGCTCATTTGAAAAAGCCTACTTTTTTCTTTCTACTGTTACTTTCTCGAAGAAACAGTGGATATCGTTGATATAAGAACTCGTTCTAGCAACACTGACGACCGAAACTTATCCCCCTTCATGCTGTCAGAAACATTGAGTACACAACCTCAATGTCGGACATCTCCGTCGTGTTGTAAGCATCACAGTCAACGTTGACGATATTTCCCATGTTCGTTATCGCATCACTGGTCTCTGCAGTTAAAGTAGAGGGCACACGTCCTTTGTCGGTGCACCGAAAGGGGCCACTAAAGCCCTTAACAACACTACAAAATCACAAATTTCGGATACAATAGTTATTCATATTTAAACTAGAATTCCATGTTAACCATGCAAAATTAAATTAAATTTTTTGTCATGGCTACGGCCCACGTTGGGGATCATAAACCATTAGGAGAGTCTACCACCTTGTTAAGTAAAACAAACACTAGAAATACCCAGAAACTAATCACTCGTTTAAAACGTCTGTTCTTCGATACAGAAAGCAGAACGTTACACTGAACCATATGGCAAATTCGTCCATTTAGAACTATGAAATGAAAACTGATGGAAGTATACAAAATGACCTAGTACTACAGAGGCGAGAAAAGTATATCATGCAGTTCATTGTGTAATTGGTATATCTTCGGCCTGACAAAGGACAGCATTGGTTGTAGTGCAAGTAATCCGTTTTATGTATTATTAGACACCCAACGACAGATGATGGCCCGAGTTTCATCTGGCCCTGACACCAAACTAAGACATTTTGACAGATAGATGTCTGATGTTGGCCTACTATGGTCGACCTAAGTCTGGTGTCAGGACTAGAGAAAAGTCGGGCTATCTAATCTGTGTGATCTGGCTTCAAAATATGAGATTTTAGTGTCTTTCAGTAGTAAAAACGTAATTACCACATGTTTTGGAGCATACTGATAGCTGCCGACATGCTAACTTTCCCCGAGTCACATGAATTTGAATAAGTGATATCTATATCCATAACGAAAAAGATAGATTTTCATTGGAATGGATGTTATGTTTTCTTTTGAGTTTTGATGTCTCCACCTGTTCTCTTGTAGTGGTTTTGTTTCATCTTTTGTCCAAGTGTGTTGACGTTATTATGCTTTAGTTTGTCTGACATAAAAAGAAGGTTATGGTGTAGTGCTGCGTCCGTCAACGTCTGTTTTTAGTAGCTTCTTGAAAACTGAAGATCCGGGTCGTTTACAGTTTACCTGGGACGTAGTACTAGTGCAAATTGGGTATTCTCGTGTTATTGGCCTTAGCCAATTTTCAAAGTCAAATGGGTCAACTATTTAATCTTGAAACAACAGTGTCAGTAAAGAACTATACGCTCTAAGGTATTATCAGATATCAAATCAAGTTAAGGTCGATACGGGCGCCGCGCCTCTGTTAACGTAGACTTAAATTGTTTAAAAAAAAGATTTATTTCTTCTGAAATTCGATGATGCCCAATCTCAGTATTTGTGGCCAGTAGGTACATGGATGTGCTATAACGTTTCCTAATATATGTATTAATGACTTAGAACTACTTTCAAGGTCAAAGGGAACAAATATGATTAAAACTTCAAACATCATATGAACAATCTTAGAACTAGAGCCATGACTGAGAAAGATTTGAAGGAAGTAGTGCAGTCTTATATATTGAGTTGAGGTCAAAAGTCAACTTAATTGGCTGACTGAGGTACATTGACTACATTAGGAAAGAATCAGAATAATCATCTTGGTTCAACGAGGCCAAGGGTCATGCTATTTGACCAGCCGGTGCCTGGTATAGAGTGCTCTAAAATATCCTCATATAACTGATCATGACCTTGAACTTCTTTCAAAGTCGCAATGGTCTAAAACAAGTACTAGTGTAAAATATGTGCATTGATTAGGTTGCCTTACAAGCGTCAGCTGTAGGGAATGTCCCTTTAACTCAGCGGTAGAGCATCCGGCTGGAGAGACAAGGGTCGCGGGAGCCCCAGCGACGGCACTATCTTTATCACTATTCCTCGTCCTATTACACTAGCATCATCTGTCAATGATCCTATAATCTTAAAGTATGGGTGTGTTGGCAGACAATGAAGGCTTGTACCTTAGGTCCAATGTGTTAAAGCTTCATTCAACATTATCCGAGGAATCCCGAGGTCTCGAGTCGTCATATATCAGCAGTAGATATCCCTTTACTAACATATTGGGTTCAGGTCAAAAGTCAAATATGAGTGCTAGCCGGGTTCAAAGGTCAACATTGGTATAATGGTGCAACACTTTAAAACTCCTCTAAGACCCATATTTGGCCAATAGGAATTGAGCATCACAAACTTTCCTCAAGCTATAAGATATCTTGACCTACTTCAATGTCAGAGGCTTGGATTCCTGAACTCTTTTTTTGAAGCTGGTGATGGCAGATATTATGCCACACCATGACTTTGGCTCACTTGGCCCTTCAAGCCAGACAAGCTAACAATTGATTCCAAGATATCAAGAGCCAAAACTGCTTCACAGCAAATGTAGATGATATATATATATATGTGAGTATGATTGATTGGTCGTGATTAATATCTTAGGATTAAGTTTCAAGGGGTGGGGCCTGATGTCAGATGTGATCCTGGTAGCATGCTAAAAAATTGTATATAAGGTAATAAGGTTGGGAATCGATCTCAAATATTTCAATATCGTGGCCCACAGGCCGAGTCCCCAGGAGAGGGGCCACATCTGGAGGCTAATCCTGGTAGCATGGATGAATTCTTAACTTCATGTCAAATAAAAGTATATGTAATGTTATAATGTGGATCTAGGTCATTTCAAAAATATGACCAATGGACTAAGTCTCTGGGGCAGGGCATGACCCAAGAGCCAATCTTAGAAGCATGCCTGTTTTCATCTCTTGATGCCCTTTATCAATGTATGTGGTTAAATAACTGGTCAAGATGAAATTGTGTTGTTAATATATGAAGTTAAGAAGTAACACTTTTTCCATACAAGGATAATTATATGTACTATATTGATTGTACTGATTGATATATCTAGGCCTCATTGGCTAAACTAATAGGCAGAGATGATAGCCTTTGACCTCAGTGTGTTCCTACACAGTACTTACCAAATAGCAGGACTAATTAAAATGCCCCCAGCTGGTTCTCATAATAACTTTTTGAAACTTTCAACAAATTTGACTTCAGTAATCTGTGAACCCTGGTCAAATTATTTATTTTAACAAACTTGATATTCATTCAGCCTATAGCAAGCTACAATATATCATTAATCCAAACATGATGGTCTTTTAGAAGAAGTTGTTTAAATTTTTGTGACTTAATATATTTATCTTGTGAGCTTACATGTAGGTCAATGTTATTTATTTAATAGTCCTTCTTTTAAGCAAGCTTTACACCAAATATCATAACCCTAGACTTAATTTCTGAAGGAGATATTGTTTACAGTAAAACTAAAGGTGTATCTGTAGGACGAGGATGGCCCACTGTAGTCACACTTATGAATTAAAGGAAAGTCACAGAGCTCGAGGCCAAGGTCAAAAGTCAAGGTCACCAAAAGTTACACAACATGCTGTACTAATATACAGATGGAGGAACATTAGTATGTGAGGTTGCATGACCGTAGCTACAGTATTTGGTCAATAACTGACCAGTCACCTAAATGCAAAAAGTTATGAAAGGTCACAGAGGTCAAGGGGAAAGATCAAGGCCGCAAAATGTCTTGCAACATGTTCTTCTTATAGCGACACATAGCCATGTACCTTTGTGTGGCCCTAGATACAGTGCTTTGTCCATATATCTGACTAACATATTAACACAAATATTTAACCAGTTATATGTATACATATGGACAAAAGTAACATTATTTCTCCTACAACCATCATAGCTTTCCTCACTGTTGATTCATTGGGTAAACCTGCTAGGATAAATATTTTAGTTATCTAGTGGATAACGGTACACACCCTGGACGTGAATTCATTGGTCAACCTTTATACAAATTGAAATTTAATAATCTTGAGTTAGATAAACATGATAACCAGCCATCATTCATTGGGGAACCTCTATATCTCACCATTCCATGGCCGCCATGGTGGGGCATTGAAATCCAGACATCTGGACTATGATCATGGCACATTGCACCAAGTAAGTTAATACATGATAAACTAATATGAACTATTGTTATAGCATTTGCATCACTTCTGCTTTATTTTTATAAATATGTAGGTCTTTGTTTTAATCTTCCTTCTCTTTATCAAAGCCTTCTATATCACTGAAGTCCATTGGTTTATCAAAGCCCATGAGTTTAATGTAAGCAGTTCTACTTCTGAACAGAGACGGGTCCACAAACATTGGTTTTCCTTTCACTTTAATGACACAGAAAAGTGATGCCACGCTAGGAAGTGTGACATCCTCTGGTGTAAACACTGTCGCTTTCCGGCGACAAAAGACGGACAATGTTGTTGCTGTGAAGGTGTTTGAGTCCTCATTATAGTACAAGTCTGTCACGTAGCGTTTGGTTAACACATGTATCATCACAGGGGTTAAGAATGTAAAAGCACCCACGACTCCCCCTAACATGAACTGTAGCACTGCAGGTAACTTCGCGACATCGGGTAAAACAAAGGGGAACATCGATAGAAATATTCCACTTGTCGTAATGGAGAAATACTTTACAATTTTAATATTTTTGGTGATGGGCCCATAATACACAAGATTGCCTTTCACTGCATCTACTAGTGGTAATCCTTGAACAGGACTGTTGGGTTGTGAGCCAGGGATAGGAGTATTGTCCGTGCTCATACTCCGTGACTGGATGGTAAAGGCGCGGCTATTTGTAGGAATACGTTGTGTTGTTAGGGCTGAATATGGTACCATGTGCCTTGTATGTAGGAGACGTTGTGTCTGATGCTTTATTGTCAGTCGTGAACATGCTGCCTATAATGACAAAAATAAAATAACATAAATATACAGATAATAGCAAATAAATAAATGTATCTGCAAATTATTTTTTTGGAGAATTTTCATGGATATACTTTTTCCTTTAATCAGAAAAATTTGATGTGGAAACCCCATGTATACGTATATTTTGTTGGGGAATAAAACTGATTTTAATCATGATCAATAGTGTTTATCCCTCTTGCATGTCACTTTGAAAGGATACAAGATAATATATTTACTTAATATTTATTTCAATCTAAATACATTAGATAAGTATATATTGAATGATATGAATATATATAATTGCTTTGTGCAGATACCATTTATGATATTACATTCTAAATGGCCTATAGCTATCAACACAGAAAAGTCTGTTAGGGCCAAAGTGCAAGAAATCACTTGGTTATAATGAAGGCCTGGAATGAAGGTTGCTGTTTTTGTCAAATATATTTCACCTGCACACATACATGTCACGTTATACGATACTACCTTAACTAGCGATCCCCAGATTCCAAGTCTACCACTATAAACTACCAATTATGCCAAAGGGAAAGTCCTTCTAGTGCAAAACTAGAAGGCGACCATGATTCTATGTAAAGGAGAAAGGCCAAAATCTATCCATTCTGTGAGAGAATGGACTGATCCAGACCCATAGACTCACATAAACCATGGAGATGATATATACAATTTGTCATTTTCACAAAGATTTAGACAACTAAATTAACATATTTTTATGCACAATTGTACCTCATTGTATTTCTACTGGATTATGTTGAAAGAATGACACCTTTAAAATGATTAAAAGAACTTCATGATTTCACAATCTCATTAAAATCAGATGTTAATAAAAATACCTTCGGCTCATGCGGTACGTGATAATGAACAGCTGTATTTATTCAGATTGATGATTTCATTTCACTTTATTCCCCATTTCAGTAATAAAATTGTTATTCGAATGGGTACCTGTTACCCAAATGCAGCAATTATTACCAATATGCGCCGTTGTGCCCAACCTGGTCAATACAACTATTAAAGGTACATTGACAGACTAGCCTTGGCTGATGCGGTGAATGGCTGAGACGGAACCATAATGTACAGGGGTTCGGTACAAATGTCTGAAACACACATATGCTATACTAGTTCATATATAATTTATATATAGTTCTCATGAAAGCAAACCTTCGACTTTAAATGCTACCAGTGTTAACACAGAAATTAGTGGGCAAGTGTACAAAACCCGGCATACACTCAGACGTGTTAAAGAGATATTGAAGTATCTTTATATTCCTGGTACAGGGTTTTAGTCCAGGACCGGGCACGGCGTACAAGATTTTACCTACCACCCACCACTTTCACTTCCAATATTAAACACTGCTAAACATTCCTTATACTATTGCAACAGGTATAAACTCATCTTTCTTAGGCTGCTCTCCATGATGTATTAAGGGAGATATGACCTGTATACAAAATATATCAAATATATCTTAACGCCTGCGTGCATTCCGCGTTTTGTCCTCACCCGAAATTAGTGATACACAATTCAATTCAAGTTTATTTGGTAAAAAGGTACAACAACATAACAATTTCATACAGTACCCAATACGTTTTGGCACTAATAATTTATATAGGTGATTACATTACAAAATGATAGTAATTCAACAACACGTTTGTAAGAGGAGAAAGAGACATTTGTAACGAACCCATGTGAATAATATGAGTTTCCTCTGGCCCTGACATCAAACTTAGACATTTTGACAGATAGATGTCTTATGTCCACCAGACATTCTATCTCAGTAACTTATCTGTCAAAATCTGGTGTCAGGGCCAGAGGAAAACTCGGGCTAATGCGATCAAAAGATGCAACTAAATTGAACTTTGCTGCGCAACATGCAAATAAACTATCTAAGCATTTTTGAACGATCTCAACTGTGGCTTAAATGCACTTGAAACATTTTACCTGTCTAAAACGATGCCAAATTGGGCGAGAAATGCTACAAAACACTCCTGATGTCGCCATGATGTGATAAGAACTCTTCAATATTGAAGGTTATGGAGATTATAAAATGGACCCAAGCTCGTTTCAAAATATCCGGAATAGTAGTCCAAAGGGAAACAGAATTAAAAACAAAGCTTTGACTTTAAATTAAATGATACCAGCGTAAACACAGAAATTAAAGATACACAAAATGATAGTAATTCAACTACACATGTGTAAGAGGAGAAACAGAAATGCACGGCCAGACCGAACTCGAACCGTGGACTATCCGAACTCCAAATCTGGATTTTTTTTAGCGAAATGTTTAATATGGATTTAATAGGAAATGTAATGAACGCAGGCATTGGCTGTTTCTATATCTATATCTTACAACAATACCGTTATATTATTTCCGGTCAGCGACGACACTTATGTTTGTTCATTTCTTTTTTTATATATATATAAAATACTTTCGTCTGATATTTAGTACGTCACGTGTCTCTGAAAATAGAGCGAGAAATCTTGATCGGGTCAAATACGCACTGGACCAAGTGCAATCTACCCGGAACCGGGTCTAGGAGTAGTGTTTGTTTTGACAGCTAATTATAAAAGCACATGTCTAAGCAAAATGATATCGATCCTAGCTGGTGACGATCGCGATAGTCTGGTCAATGACTTACCTGTGAGAATTCGATCGTGTATTTGTTAGTTCGTGTCAACACGTCACATATCCCAGACATATATGGCTCATATTAAGAAGCTGGTTCGAAATATTATGTAATATCTGAATACGTTTTTGAAATTGAATTATGAACGAGAAAGGAGTGCCGATGTCATGAAAAATAACCCTCACACATCAAAGCCGCCATTTTAACCTGTTTATTCTTATTAAAAAACCTGTATTTTCATAGCTGAATGTTTGAACTTTGCAAGTATTGTAGCAACCTCATTATAAAAACCTGCTTAGAAATATTAAAAAATAATTAATATCTGAAGAGATTTTTGAAATTGAATAATGAATCAAAAAGGAGTTCGTGTTCTAATGTGTCATGAAAAATAAAGCCCTCACACATCAAAGTCGCCATTTTAATTTGTTTAATCTTAAAAAAACTGTATTTTCAGAGCTAAATTATCAAACTTTGCAAGTATTGTAGCAACCTCATTTTAAAAACTTGGTTAAAGACTTTTTTTGGAAATTGTCTAAAGAACAAAAACGGAGTTCGTGTTCTCCTGAAGCCAGAATCATGTAAACACAGCCACGATGTGCAATCTTTCGATGTTTGGTGTTTTCTTAATTTAATCATTCAAGTTTACATTCAATGGAGCACTCTCAAACCGCATGGAAATCTCGCTAGCTACGTGTTTAATATTACGTTGATTTTTGATGGGGTTTTTTTCACGGCAGAGTTATGTTTTGAACAGGACAGGATTGAATGCATCGAACGAATATCCAATATGGCGCAGGTGAAGCGTAACTCGTGATATGACATACAATACAATAAAATAAACTTTATTTAACGTCGGATATTTAAAAACATTTAACATTAGCTATTAAAAGCTATTATTCCGACAAACATAAGTAAAAAGCATCAATTCAAGAAATTACATAAATATAAAACATTATGAAATAGAAAGTGTTAAAACAGAAGTCTCCATGCTCCGGTTACCGTGACCAATGGTATACGGTAAAGACCAAGTTGCCAATCTCTGTAATATATACGTCTCTGGTTTCAGCGTATATTTGAGGAATTAAACAAGAAACCATCAAAATGTAAGTATTTAAAATTTATTGAAATCACACGAAAGCTTTACATTTCAGTATATATAGTTTTTATTTTAGTATTTGAGCAGAAATTCGGCGATATAAATCGCAAATGATTGCCCAGTTTGGAACATGGATCAATTAGTGGTACCTTTAATGGCGATTTCCCCGTGTTGACACCAACATGTCACGTGAACACCTCTCGTATTCAATTTTATTTTCGTGCATTCACAAAAAAAGTTAAACGGCAAATCCTGCACCAGATCTTGATACACATTCCACACCTATCATACAAACCACTAGCGAATTTCAAGACGCGCCCCACATAAAATACTCAATATAGTCAATAAGAATGTTAATATGATGGACACATATACGGTGTGTACATACCACGGACTTAGATAACAATAATCTAATTCCGTGGTTCATACCTACTAATATCTTGTTTTTATCAACATGTAATAAAATGCACACCATAGTCTTTAAACCTTTGGATGTATTTTGGTGAATGTATTTAAAACAATGCTAGACTTACCATGGATTTTCAATGTTGTTTGCATCAAATCAAAATGTTGCTTTTATCTATGTGTTGTAGTGTACCTGTATCGTTCACTTGTAGTCGGATCAATAGCTCTCTAGAACTATTGTTGTACACTTATCCGACTTTAAACAAAGAATATTGTATTGTATTTTATTTTATTGTATATTATTGTATTGATTATTGTATTGTATATTATTGTATTGCTTCATCACCGTTATATTTCCCATTCGTATTCGACCGCCAACAATTATTTGTGGCTTTTTCATCTTGAGCTCAGAATAACTTTTAAGAAGCCCCCAAACCACTTGACACTTTGACCGTTTTCTCCTATCGTGCAATTTCTGCCACTGTTCTTCCATGAAAAGCACACGTGAAAACTTGTTTTTTAATTTGTGATATTTTCAAGTAGAATTTTAAGCTACAATTAAACTTACACACGTAATAACCTATTTTTTTATGACAGAAGAAACATAACTTATTTTAGGAATAAAATATGTAGATGAGTTAGATTTTATCTTATTTTATATAAATATATGATTCTGTGTTCTGTTCTAACACTATTCTGTTCTGTTGAAACGTTGTGCCAAGCATGTTATTTGTATTTTTTCTATTATGACGTACATGTCCTGTGGTGTGATGTCTACCTATGTAGCTATGTCATGCCAATGTATAATATCCAATGGAGTGGTTCTGTAAGGCTCTGTGTGCTATTTTCTGTTTAGATTTTTATTCTTATTGGTCAGTTATTTTGTAGTCACTTTTTTGCGGGAGTTCTTTGTGTCAGTTTTAGAAGATCTGTCGGACACACCAGATATACCAGACAGACACACTTCTTGACTATAGTTTTTCTTTATTTTCAATTATTACTAATTTCTTCACATATTAGGTAATGCTTAGTGTATTTCATAAATTATCATGTAGAGATGTGTAATAGAAAAATGAAAAGTATGAAATATTTATAAAGTAATTGCGATGTATGCTGTATAATTGTAACACTATAAACTGGTAACAGTATACAGTAATTAGTTTTAAGTTTATATATCTTTTCGATATGTATTTATTGTATGTCTGAAGCGTTGTGTTAAATCAGAGACATGTAAAGCCATATATATATATACATATGGTTAACGATGTATTTTGCGCCATGTTTAAAGAGTGTACGGAAAATGTTAAACCATGTTTTGACTGTGCCGTGGTAATAATTATATATTGTTATCAAGAAGAAATCCTGGTTGTTTGTAAAACATTCCACTACAAATACACCGTTAAATCTACATTATTAGTATGTAATATACTATGGATCCTCAACAGACCATACACTGACATGTACAGTTATAAGATATATAGTTGAGCCAGTCTTCATGAAGGCCTTTCCTTGAATCAGGAGGTTTTACAGTATTGCGTCCTATTGAAGTAAGACGAGGAGCTTGGGTACCTTTTAACTACAGTCTAGTATTTTCCTAAGACTGTCTCAATGTGGATACAGTGACGTAGGTCTTGGAGCCTGTTCGTTTGTGTGGAACAAACGGTTTGTCTGGTTTTATATGTAACATTTAGGGTATTTATACTAGCGGACCTGCAAATGTTTATGCAGGCCTTGTAAGGCAGTGTCAAGGCTCGCCTGAAAGCAGCATCAGATTGATAGGTCCGACCTTGTTTCATAAACGAACAACTCCGGTCCAACGGGTTCAGACGTTTGGACCGCGATACACGAAAACGGCTCTGGTCTCTTCAATGTAGTCTGCAGGGCTCTACATATTCGTCTTAACCCCCGAGTCTGCAGGGCTCTTCCCATTAGGCGCCTCTTACGACATGCAGCATGATACAGCAGGTGTTTNAACGAAAACGGCCCTGGTCTCTTCAATGTAGTCTTCAGGGCTCTACATATTCGTCTTAACCCCCGAGTCTGCAGGGCTCTCACCATTAGGCGCCTCTTACGACATGCAGCATGATACAGCAGGTGTTTTCCCTCCGAGTCTGCACATGGGGTTCAATAAAGCACTGGCCTTGCTCCACAACATTCTAAGTGATTAGTACCAGAGCTATGTGAGTGCATTTAGTGCATTCTTTATCTAAAGAAGATGCAATTTACAAGGTAAACTATNTCCCTCCGAGTCTGCACATGGGGTTCAATAAAGCACTGGCCTTGCTCCACAACATGCTGAGTGATTAGTGCCAGAGCTATGTGAGTGCATTTAGTGCATTCTTTATTCAAAGAAGATGCAATTTACAATGTAAACTATCTTTTAATTTTCAAGATCAATACTCAAAGCATATTATCGAGAAAAACGATATATAGGTGGGTGGTTTTTTCAAATGTTGTTGAAAATTTACGCTTGGGATGTGTTGTAAACCCTCGGTAATGGTACTTTGGTTGGCTCGAACATTTCCAAGGGGGAGGAGGATGTAAGAGGGTTTCGTCTTGTAAGCAAACCTAACATTAAATGGTTTTCAAAAAACTATGTATGATGTTGCGTATATATTGCGAAATTGTATGAAACATATGGAAGATATCTGATATATTTTGCAAGATATCTTGATTAGGCCACAGGTTTTTGTTACAAATGTCTGAAATACACGTATGCTATACTGATATGGGTCACTACACACATAAACATACACATTGTGTATGTTTATGTGTGTTGTGACCAGTATATCAGTATAGCATATGTGTATTTCAGACATTTGTAACGAGACCATGTGATTAGGGTAAAGATGTAATATTGTGAATGAATGAATGTGTTGCTGTTGATATCTTCCTGTCGGATCCATATAATGTACTCTTTAGAAGTCGTTAACTGTTAGATTATGCTGTTTAATATCATTCAACAATATGGCCGATAATAAGATTAGCAGAATATAAATACTGCTCTTAGCAGCATTGAGGCGTTACAAATGGAGTGACGTCATAGAGAGAACACGGACCTTACATTCAGTCAATAATCTCAAGTATGAACCTACACATGACCACGCTAGAGATTGATACACATTAAACATTAAATATATCTGGGTGTCATTTCTTTATTGATTTTATTTAACAGTAACGTGTAATTAACAAGACTGGCGAGTTGGAAACAATAGTATGCTGTTCTGTTTGATCTGTGCAGGCTCCTCATCCCTTCATCAGGACAGCTGAAATAAGAATGAAAATATAGAATATTCTCATCGCAGTTGTAATTCTTTGTGAAGAAAACATATTTGGAATAAAATTTCACGGAAAGTATATCTACCAATTGTTGTTGTTCATTTACGAAAATATAGTGTGTCATTATGTTACATATGTACCTTGTATCACTATGGAGACAGACAATTAATAACAAATATTGAGGGTAAATAAATGGTAAAATTGCACTATGAGTAGTGTAAATTGATACTATGCTTCACTACACTTTCGTTACCAAAATACATGGTATACAGTGTTATCAATGCACATGTTATTGAATTAGCAATATATGTATATATGATGTTTGATTACAAATGTACAATTTAGAGGAAAGAGTATAAGATCATGTTCCTCCCTTCCCAAACACGTTTGTTTGTCTCGGAATCGCAACATTTTGGCTGCTTTTAGTCGAAGGATTCTTCCCAAATGATTTTCAGTATTCCAAAACGGACTAAAAAGGGCCGTTTCAGGCTTACATAGTGCAACTAGGGACACCTGTACCTCTACCAAAACTATAACTAAGTGTTCGAAACTGTTTTTCCAACATGACTATTATATTTGATAAATCATTTCTGAAAAGAAAACAATACCCTACGGGAATTTGATGATACATATTAAAGATGAAAGAAACAAAATATAATTTACAAAGGTGATTTGAGTGTAAAAATTCCGCGGGTCTAGACCGGGATTCGAACCCTGTGACTTTTATTGTTATGCTATCGCTTTATCCAATTGAGCTTCTGGTCATCGCAAGTGTCCTTGTCTAACTGTTTACGGGAATATCTAAGCGGAAGTTAAGGGGAGGCTACTGTATATTGGAAAAACAACAGTTCACTGGGACAGGGATCTATAGAACGCCTACAGAACGGTACCGTCCACTTATCTACAAGGGGGATATATTTTGGAATAGTTCATCTGAAAATCCGAATCACATTAGAAAAACTACAAGTATTATCCATTCTGTTAACGTAAAATATATTTTCAAATATACAACTTGAATTTTTTTTCTGTATACTTACATAAAATGCAGTCCTCTTGATACGCTTTATCGAGATAGAATTCCTCCACTTGAATAAGGTGGTCATCTTTCCAGCAAAAATAATGAATGCATAGATACATAAATGAAAGATACAAAATAATCACATTACTGATACAGTCATAAAGCTTAGAAATAGTGCAATCTTGTTCGTCATCAATGTACATTTAAAGTTAAGGAAACGACACAAAAAATTCCAACGTACTCTTCCGTCAGTGAAATATAACTCGGAAGAGTTGTTCATTGTTCATTGTTCAATATCAATTAAAACGAGTAAATTATTGATGGTTGTATGCTGTGAAAATAAAAATAAAATTATGGTGTGGGTCTTTTCGCTGAAGAAATTAGAGCGGACATATTCACACATAGATAAATAAAATTGAGACAAGGAATAAATAGCGTTTAGAACTCTTTACATGGAGAAAGATTCTTAGTTAGTGGAGTCTAGAACTAAATGATCGATGAATGCAGTAAATTCAGCGAATTAAGGCGTTGATAGTGCAACTGATTGGAGGATATCTGGTATATTGCTACAGACTAAACGTAATCAACGAATGTTAACAAATAGTTCGGATATCAACATAGCATCTGCAAAAAAAAACACCCGGGTCGGTAATAACATAACCCAGGAAAACTAGGCTAGGAGGGGAGGGGTGGGGGTGGTGGAAATCCAGACAGAAAGAACATAGTGTTTTGTTATAGATAACTTATCGAATATGATGATGACGATGATGAAGTACAACCTCTGTTGATAATTATAAACAAACTTCTATATTAATAGGAAACATACGCTAATGTGGATTAATCAATTCGGTTTGAAATAACTAAAATACAGGACAACGTTTATACAAGCACGAATGTGTATCTAATGTATGTAAATATTGAGTGAAAGAGGCATGGTGAACGAAAGCCCCTCTGCGTTGGGGATATGTTATTTTTGGTGGTTGGACATGTTTCCTCAACCCGGGCAGACCCTATGATGTATTCATATTAAGTAATAAGAAAAGAAAAAAATTACATCTGGATAACCGCAGTTTTCATAGCATGACCTGAGCTTCAAAACATTCATTTCAGATGTTACGCATAAATATACTCTTATGTCAGAAATCATTTTTTTCTGGTAACTATTTCAAACGTTTGAGGAGCGAAGGTACTTCTGATCACACGCTTTCTGTTGATACAATGCAGTAATTGATGAACAAAAAAATGTACTTACGATTTAAATCAAATTGTACGAAGAAGGATTCTCTCCAATTTTCGGCAACAGCCTCTGAGTGATTTTCTAAAAAGAAGTCTTCCACTTCCGTTTCAGTTATCAGGCCATCTCCGTCAGCATCATATGCCTCCAAGCTACATGGCACGGATACTGCTCCCTGAATTAAACAAACACATGTATCCATAGATAAATGGTTGTTTATTTCAGTAATAATTAACCTAACTTTAGTATGCAAATCTTTCCATTAATCCCATTCATTTGTATATAATATTAAAGAAAGAGAACCCCCCTTTAAGATACCTTTTTTAAAACACCTTTAAGAAGAAATCCCCGGTACAGAAGTTAATCTCCCTTGATGAAATACGCTTCATGCAATTCAATTTATATGACTCGCTGTTAATTCTTACGCTTTCGAGTAATTCAGCTTTCCCATCACACACGGCAAAATGTCCAATGCAGATCAGAAGCAGAAACCAGGCAGACATCGTTTCCATCTTCAAGATTGTAACAGTATAAAGTTTGTTATGTACCATTTAGATAACATTGTTCAAAAGGTTACTATTATACACAAATATCGTTTTAATATACAAACAGAAACGGCATAGACAAAACAACCGATCAGAGGCGTTTTCATGAAACCGTTCTCATTCTCAAGCATGTATTCTCTGCTCAGTTCGGTACTTTTAAAACTTGCTAAAATCTCGCGACACGGTCTAAATGTCAAATATAGACTTTGATAACGGTATTTGTTTCGTCAACATTCTTCCGAAGCATTGAAAATAATGTGTTTGTTTTACTTCATACCTGGAACAAGAAATTGGTTCTGGGCACAGAATTTGAGTTTGATCATCAAAACGGTTTCATGAATACGGGCGCTGGTGTTCAATTTACCGCAAAGATATGATTCTTTAATAGATTATACACTTAACGTAATTAACAACGTTTGACGTTTTCTTAGACAACGAAAGAAATGGCATTTGGTTAAATATTAGCAGAAGATTTGAAATTACCTTTGATATAGGATGAAGAGTCAGACGAGGTGTCACGGAAGCATCTAGTCCAGTATTCTAAGAATTATACTGGCTCTAGTGTTTTATACTGACTGTCTGTTGAACAAAATACTTTTGGGTTGATCTTCGTTTGTCGACTTCTGTTTAAAATAAGCTTTGATGTACGATAAATACGAAACAGAGTCACAAAGTTTGCTGTTTTAATGGGACAAACATGACCAAGCTGTTTCTGTTATTAAATATTGATGTCTTTGTCGAACACGTTGTTACTTTTGTGGTTTTTAGGTAAGCTGGCCAGCTCTCTGATATGCGGACATCAAAGCGGATTGATTCCTGTGTTACAATTGGATGGCCACCGCTCAAAGTTGTCCAACTTAAATACGTGTGTTATTGACAAGGATTAACGTAACAAACAAACATTACATGTACTTGGTGGATGCGCGATATCTCGACAGCAAATCATTATTAACATATTGATGAAGGCCGTCCTGACGGATGCCGCAAAAACACTTAGCCGAACTCCTCGAACACCTGCTTTTGCCACGTCTTGTAATATTGGTTTCTTTTCATTCCTGTCATTTCTTCCCTTAGCGAGTTATAACTTTATTTTAAGCGTAGACATTATGACGGGTACCACATGTGGCGCAGAAAACTTTGAGATCAGAGGGTTACGCTTGAGTTGTTGTGTGGTGAAAATGGTAATTATTTCTATTTTTCATGATAAATGATATCATTGTTGCTCGATGCATAAACACATACATTGTACCTGAATAGATTCGGAGAGAGCTCGAATACATAATGGTATTATGGTACCCTAAGAATATCAACAGCTGTATTCTAGTGTTTTAGACGTGTCACATTTGTGATAATGTCGTATCATATATCGATACATTAATCATAAACAAAATGAAATTCAACACTGTGACACCTTTCCCTATCTCCAATAATTTTGTTTATGAAAATAATTTTATATATCATGTCATATTATGTAATTTAGAAAAAAATTGTACTATATCCTCATAACACAGGGATAAAATAGTCCTTAAGGTTATACAAATACAGACAACAAGAACTGATGACACAATAAATAAATCAAAAGGCATCATGAAACCCAAAATAGGAAAACCAGATCCTCAGGAAAATGTAACTTTCCTGTGTTACGCAGTATTGCATGAAATATATGTCTCAGAGGTTCGCAAGTAGAGATTAGCATACATGAATATTCATGAGTAGCAGCAAGGTGCACGAGATTTGTGTGAAGGTACACGTGATGAATGGGGGTGCAGGTGTGATAGAGGGTCATTCTAGCCGAGACTCGCATGACAGAAGGTCGTTTTAAGATGGACCCAAGAAAAATCATCGCACTGGTGGAACACAACGTCAACGAGAGTCAGGGCGCTATGCTCAACAGACTAGGGGGACTAATGACTTCTAAATTATCAAATTACAGCAGTAGATGTACGAGAGCGAAAAGGCTCTGAGTGAACTACAAGTGGCCAAAATAGAACTGATATCGACGGACGCATATAAATTCAATAAAAGGGGAAATGAAGCACAGTTCTAGGTGAACGCTAAAGTTGGATAGAAGATAAAAGAGGCAGAGGTCGCCGTGAAAGAGAATGCAAACGAGAATGCGTTGGAGAGGATATGAGAAGGTATGGCAATCTTAGAACGGAGACAAAAGCTTATAAAATTGGCAAATACATGAAGCTCAGAGTAATGATTGAGAACTGTGTCCGAGTATGAAACGAACTCAATAGCAGATAATTCAGACGACGAAGAGAAAACGTTGAAAGCTATTCAGTCTGTTGGGCAGGCTACTTCCAAAAAGTATTTTGATTTTCGAGTTACAATACATCTCCAGCACATACGCTGACACATGCACATATTGAGATATTAGCCAGGTGTTAAGGCAGCTCCTGCGAATTCCTCAAAAGTTGTATTGATTAATATAGATGCTAATTGTATTGATTGTATAAATTGTATATCTATGTACTGTAAAGCACTTTAGAGTCGCTTATTCTACCAAGATAGGGCGCTACAAATATTGTATATTATTATTATATATTGTTCTTCATCGACTAAGAATATCGCATACGTTAACGTGTTTAAACCCAGAGGATGCCTATCGTGATGTCGCTCGACAAAAACTGTTCAACTAAGTCTAAACGGATGAATGTTATAGTATGTTGTGATGAGTGTCTCCTCTTAGACCATTAGAAACAATTAAAAGACTATTTAAAACATTTGTTCATACAAAAAATCGACATGCTCTGATCGTGTTCAGAAACTGTTAAAACACAGGCCTATATACTAATGATTTTTCACATATACAGTTATATTATCACAGAAGTGACATCTAGATGAGCTGTCAATTATTATTCTTAATAAAAGTTTTTCTTAAATCCCCAGGAAGAATATCTCCAATAATCATACCACCGTTTTCTGTATATTTAAAGAAACTAAAGGCCTGTTCGTTTATGCGGAATAACCGGAACATTTTTGGGTATAAATTCTGGCGGACCTGCAAAAGTATATACAGGCCTGGCATGGCTCGCCTCAAAGCACCATCTGATTACTGGGTCTGACCTTATTTCATAAACGAACAACTCTGTTCCAACCGGTTCAACCGTTTGGATTGCGATAAACGAAAACGGCATTTCATTAGAGTGATTCATTGATAATTACTTAAAATAGATAAGACCCGAGAGCAGAACCTTGACACACTCCAGCTTTTTCTTTATTAATTTAATATATATCCATCTACTTAAATATCACTTCTGTCATTCAGATAAATAGCAACGAAGCAGGTTAAAGAGACGTCAATTATTCCATATTGTTATATAATCAACTACGCCACACCATATCAACAGCTTTGTGACCCCCTCCCCCAACACAAACGATTGTAGCTTTTCTGCCTTTACCCTAACGTGTAAAAAGGTCATCGTGTTTAGCATTGAAATCTATCTGACCTGAGTAAGAGTAAGAACAGGGAGGGTAAGAGGGACAGTTGGGTCATATTAGAGTAAGGTAGTAAGTAATGTGTAAAGAAGATAAAAAGGAAAAAGCAAGAGAGTTTTATTTGTTTTTTTTGGGGGGGGGGGGGGAGGGGGTTAACGTCACGCTGTTGCAGCCAGGGTGATATGAGGACGGGGAAAAGCAACCACTTAGGAGCCAGAAGATAAATAATCATCACGTGAACAGTCAGATACAACATATATAGATAAGACTACAAAAGTTAATTATACAACTTACCCGAAGATGTAGTAAAAAAACTAAACGAACAAACAAAACTAAAATATAAAAAAAACATTTATTTATATACAGTAGCTTTTTATTTTGCGTTACGTTCGTTTTCGTTGCATTGTTGCATTGTTCTGTTTATAATTTTCTCATTTAAAAAAATGTTTCAATATCGTTCTTGATGCTTCCTGGTGCCTTTTTAAACAGCTTGCCTGAAAAAAAGAAAAATCGATTAAAACTATTAAAAATTCTACAGACATTTATTGTACGGTTTTCTGTGAAAATTATTACAGTATATTAAAGTATAAAGACAGTTTTATCATTTGAATTATTCATGTGAAACAATATAAAATATCTTAATCACTATTATTTAACAAATACATCCTGGGGAGGTTTTTTTTATACATTTGCGTTTGATATATTTGCGTGCAGCAATTGGGTTCCACCGCGACACTACTCATCAGGGGGCGTGCGTGTACTATGGGTTACTACCGACGCAAAGATGGCGGACGAGTGTTTTCAGAACTGGTCGGTACAAAAACTTAAGACTGAATTGAAGAAACGGAGTGCTACTACCAATGGCAGAAAAAGTGATTTAGTTGAGAGGTAAAACATATTATATTTCATACTGAATAAAAGCTGCATTTATTGTTGCCTTGGCACAATCCCACCGTCTTCTTTCTTTTGATGTCCTCCGTCTCGAAATTGACCATTATTAACGTGTTGGGGATTAACAAAAAAACCTGATTAATATGAACTTTGAGGGTTTTTGCCGTAAGAAAAAAGAGTTTTACATATAAGGTAAAAACGACGTTATTTAGTTGTGTATTTGTTGGAACACAGCCAGGATCTATTTGATCACAGGAATATGCATAAAGGTTATTTTGAGTAGTGTGCAACACCTTATGATTAAGAAAACCATTCAGGGGTAGAATCATCCCTCTGAATAGCAGTATTCATGAGAAGTGTGTAGGTGAACTATAATGTTCTCATCAAAAGATATTAGTATCAAAAAGATGTATAGGAACACAGGGGCACCGAGAACAAATTACAGAATATGTCTGTTTGGACTGTCTCTGAAGAAATGACATTTTTAAAATTATTTGTTTTGTTTCATATAACAGAAATTAAGAAATGAAATTAAATATATGTAGTGTAATAGTAGTAGACTGATTTTTGTTTTTGAACTCGCTAATTATAGACTGCATATTTTTGCTTTCATTATTTTTAGATTAAAGGCCTAAGAAAGAAATAGGAACTTCAGATAATCTGCTGTTGACCTGCCCGATGCCATTGGTGTGTTTGGCCAGTTGCTGGATTTCAGCAATTAATACCAGATCACAAGATTATCCTTCCCAAATTGACTTGGCTGCAGATAGAGGAGTACTTCTTGTACAGATTGGCAGGTATTTATAATCGAAAGATTTAAATACAATTGAGTGTCATTGATCATGTTGCAAGTGAATTTTATTTCATTAAAGCATTACACAGCATTCTAATGAGTCATAGTCCTGTAACTCTTAATGTAATGCAGCTAGCTCAATTCTTAGTTTGTACATTGTATTCCTATTTTCAATTAATTTTTACAAATCATAGATATTAAAGTTTCATATATAAAATTTTAATGAATAGAACAACCAACACAAGTCAGCCAACAGTTGTAGTAATGTCATGATCATCACACCATGACCAAGCACATGGTGTGACAATGCCCAGCTGACCTTTGTAAGCTCTTAATGTGGAATAAAATGGAAAGTACTATGCTAAAGCAGTCATAGGTTGGCAAGCAGACAGTTGATGCCCTTAATTTCTACCAATCTCTTATAAATATTCATTGTTTCAAAATGTCCCAGATTTACTGCAATTCAACTTCAGACTTTTTTTT
The DNA here is from genome assembly GCF_002113885.1 of Mizuhopecten yessoensis. Classification (NCBI taxonomy): domain Eukaryota; kingdom Metazoa; phylum Mollusca; class Bivalvia; order Pectinida; family Pectinidae; genus Mizuhopecten; species Mizuhopecten yessoensis. The sequence continues at coordinate 806,174 of NW_018406231.1, read as the reverse complement.
TGGGTTAAGATTATTCATATAAATACTTTTACAGATTACTGAAGGTGCTCGGGAATTGGAGACCCAACCAAATTCCAAACGAAAAGTAAGAAATGGGTGGAGCAGAGACAGTGAAGGATTACTGCATCTAGGTTTGTGGAAGTCACACATGCTACTTGTCGTCGAAACATGGGGAAACTTTGTGAGTCATGTTTCATCTTGGACTCTTTAACACAAAAGCCATTCAGCATGAACAAAATTAGGAAAAGAAGGCTTTAATCAAATTTGAACAAACAATGATGTTACATTGGGTAATGTGAAGAGGGCGGGACTGTTTGTACACACAAAGTATCCATTCCTTGGGGCTTCACCTGATAGAATCATCGATGAAAAGACTACACTTGAAATAAGATGTCCATTTGTAGGTTGCATATCATTTATCACACCCGGCAAGATGTTTCCGTTTCTTAAATATGATGCACTTTGTTGTATATACATGTACTTTTGTAGACATGCTTGTCCAAAAGATAGAATTTGACAACGAGTACTGTGAATTCAGTTCGTTACTCACACTAAACCTTATATTATGTGAAATATTTCAATACTTACATTGTTTCTCATATGTAAAAAGGTCAAGGTCAATATCCTTGTTACTTTCTATAGATTTGTAGTATCATGATTATCATATCTGCAGTAATTAGCAAAGAGGGCACTCAAAAATTGGTTGAAATGGGGTTCTTAATCATATTTGCTGTAATTAGCACAAAGGGCACTCAAAAATGGTTGAAATGGGGTTCTTATTAGGGTAACAAGACAAGAGCTTAAGCAGAAAAAAGGCTACTTATACTATATATAATCATGATTATTAGAAAAACTGTGACCAGACAGCATTCACGTCCCTTGTTGTTTTTAAGACTTATTTGTGAGCATCAAATCCATAATCCATAATCACCAGGCGTAAATACCTCCTGAAAAAGGGGGAGGGGTTGTTATTGAGTGAGGAGCATTAATTATGGCAAAGATGTAATATAAAATAATGTACATGTGTATCTAAATTTATCTTGAAATACGCCCAAATCAATGTTGTTTTCAAACATACAAGTACATTTTTTTTATGTATTTTACAGATTGATTAAAGTTTTCCCGATTTGGAGACACAATTTAAATTTCAAGCAATCATTATAGAATGAAAGAGGAGTGAATAAGAGATGGTGGGCTTATTTATGGATAGTGTAGTACATGTAGTTTATACTAATGAAAAAATATGTACAGTATATTGATTATGCATTTTTGTCCACCAAGGGGGCTCTGAAATTAAGAAGCGAGAAACAAATATAAATAATTCTTGATGCAAGAAAATCCAGTCCAGTGCTGGACTGCTTTAGCATTGTTTCAACAGTTATGAATGCTACACATTCCACATTCACCAATGTTATATTGTCTCCCTGTACTGACTGCTGTGATTGAACTATCCTCAACAATTTCTTCAGTTAGCAGTTTCATCAATATTGCCCAGTGGCAGCTCCACTTCCTGCTCCACATCATCAACAAAGTTGTCACCAAATGGTTCCACCTTCTCTGGGTGTGGTGTGTATGTGTGTGTGTGTGTGTGTGTGTGTGCATGTCCCACTGCGGCAGACAAAACATTACAGAATTCTACTGTATTTAGATATATATAACAGTAGCGTGACTAACATGGGCCACACTACTTCTGTTGATTATTGCCATAACTTATGTGATCAAAACTGTTTTCTTTTATTAAATTATTGTTATAAAGCAGATATTGTTTTTTTGTTATTTATAATATGAAATGTAAATATGGCATAATGATTGTGACCATTAGCAAATCAGCATCATGAATTCTAAACTATCACACTACAACATGACCACTGATCACCTTCCGAAATGTTTTTGCTGACTGTTATGCAACGCCTGTCATAAGCCTCTAACACTGTTGTAGTATTTCCCCCTATCATCATCAGAAAAAAATATGGTAGATAGGTAAGCATTTTTTAAGTTGGAAAATATTGAAACTATGTTTATATAGAGCATGATTTCTAACTTTAAACAGTGAATATCATTGAATGCCAATACAAACTTTAGGGTAAGCACAGTATCTAGGGTAGGTACTGCAGTACTAGCCCGAGTTTCCAGACATCAACATGTAAAAATGTTAGACATCAATATGTCACAATGTCCAAGTCTGGTGTTAGGTAACTCGGGCTATTTCTGCAGTTTTTATTTGGCATTACTGTATGTTTACATAAATCCTAGACTGTTTGAGGCGAGTATTGAAGCCATGGAAAGGAAAGAAATAAATCAACAAACCATTCAGATAGAGAGTAATGAAAGAGGAGAAGCAAAAAGTGTCCTATTGCATACCTAATCATGTTTTTATAGTCAGTTTGAACGAAGTGTGCGTTACACACGGGGTCTTCCCCGAACACCAACTCTGCTTAAAATCACATGTTTACATAGGTGGCAAGTTGTGATGATAGTGAGTTATAGTCTATTGCAGAAATGGTGTACGGGTAAATTGCACAGGTAAATCAACTTCTGATAAGTAATCGGATAATCAATAACTGCTAATAATTGCAAAATAATAATAAATATTTAGAACAGTTTTCAGAATCAGTCATATATTTATTATGATATATTAGTTAAACTTGTATTTTCAGATTTGTGTGAATTCTCTTATAATTATTGTCATACATTAGTTAAACTTGTACTTATTTTCAGATTTCTATGAATTGTGTTTAACTTGTGTTACTTCAGTTTGATATTATTATCTGTTATGTTTTAATACAAATACTTCCTCGGCTATCATACAGATTGGTTTTTTAACCCAACTTTGTAGACATAAAAAGGGTCTGTAGACAAGGGGATCCGGTATCATCTTACTTACTTCTTTTGGTAGTTGAAATATTAGCTATCATAAAAACTTTAGGGCATAAACTTAAATAACAAAGAACACGGGCTCTCACAGTTCGCTGATGACGCATCCGTTATTTAAAATGGCACAAAATCTTTATATATTATACATATGCTAAAATATCAGGGTTAAAAGTAAATACTGAAAAAACTAAAATGGGGAACAACCAAATTTACCTTACTTGGGATTAATTTCTCTGTCAATTAAGAAGACATGGTTACTGTAAATTTCAACAAAACTATTAGTATTATAGATGGCAAGTTACATCAATGGTCAAGAAGAATTTTAACACCTATAAGGAGAATAACTGTTCTTAAATCTCTTATCTATCTCTCCCTACTCCAAGTAAACACATAATTCAATCATTGAACAAACAAAAAATTGTCTGGCAATCACCAATTGATAGAATAAAACGCTCGACAATTGTTCAAGACTATAGTGAGGGTGGACTCAAAATGATTGATTTAGAAAACTTTATATATGGACTTAAAACTAGCATTCAATGGGTCACTTTCAGGCTTCTTTCAAGAATACTTCCACTTAATCATTATTTGAAAATGTGATTTATGTAATTTATGCCAAGAAAGCAAGCAAACTATAGAACATCTTTTTTAACAGTGTCAAATAACAAATAACTTCTGGCAAGACATACGTAGAGGGATATACTTAAAAACTGACCAAACATTCGAAATAAAGGAAGATATTATACTGTTTGGCAAAACTTCTGAATTCCAAAAATCCATTCCAACTAAAATCATCATGATTCATGCTAAATTCTTCATCTACTTTAGCTCCAGAAAGGTTTACTGTTTATATTTATGTTTAATAATGGCTATCTTTTAGTGCTGTATTAAATGTGTATTACTGTTATATGTAGGAATAGAAACTGTATTTTATTGCTGACATTAGTATCAATGTGGCTTAAATTAAGGAATTTTGTTTTTCATATAAT
>NW_018406231.1:801426-802021 GCF_002113885.1 Mizuhopecten yessoensis | reverse complement strand
AAGTAGTCTGACCATGACATAGAAAAAGCATCATAGAAGCAAGCATCTGGATCAGGATACCACGAGACAAACTTGGTAACCTTAAAATTCAACCTACTTGCGAACAGGTCAACATCTGGATTGAAGAAATGACCACATATCCTGTCAAATATCAGAGGGTGTAAAGACCACTCTCCAGAAGACTGCATCGACCGTGATAAGTAATCAGCATCAACATTCAACACACCTGGTATGTGGCAGGCAGAAATGAAAATATTTCTTTCCGTACACCACAGCCATAACTCTTTAGCTAACTCATTCAGCTCTGTTACATTTCCACCAGGCTTATTAACATATGAAATTGTACAGATGTTGTCCGTCATAACCCTTACATGAACATCAGACATGTCTGAACAAAAACATCGTAAGGCCAACCAGACAGCTTTTAATTCAAAAAAAATAATGTGATGTTCACGTTCTGCTATTGACCAAAGACCCTTTGTCATTTGAGAGCCATACTTTGCTCCCCATCCATGACCAGATGCATCAGTTTCCATAACAACATCTGGATCACTAGGTCTTATCGCCCGACCATTCATACTGTTTACATTATCTT
>NW_018406231.1:794750-800336 GCF_002113885.1 Mizuhopecten yessoensis | reverse complement strand
AGGAACTAGGAACTAGGAATCAACTTCATGGAGGTCGTCAGACACAGATTTCTGGGCCTCTTTAAGCTGAAAATCTCTTGCCTGTAAAGGCTTACCAAGTTTACCCTAAATCTCAGGGTTGCATCGTGGGACGGTCAAGTCGGCACAATTTGCCGGTATAGGGTACTTTTCTGCCATTTTAGAAACGTCCGAAGTTTTCCTACAAGCAGTATTTACAAGCTTGGCGAGTCCCTCATGAACACTAGGGCCCAACTTTACGTCACCATAAACATAGTCAGGGATGGCAAACAAATCCTCCATATGACCTTCCTCTGTGGGTAAAATATCAGAGTATATATCATCTAAATCAACTGAAGATTGATCTTTATTTTGAAGACCCAGCGGGTCTGTCATACTCAAAAAATCTGAGTCAAAACTGTCAACAACATAATCATTATCAATATGATGAATATCATACCCACCAGTTGTTCGGTTTCCTGTACCGGAACTCGCCCGGTCACGCTTAACGTCTGCTAACTGCTCCTCCAGAGCCCTCATACCTTTCGTCATGAGTTGAAACTCGCTGTCAGCGGCAGCCTCAGTACCGACAGGACGTTTCCTACCCCCACGGGGCAAAAGAATAGTCGAGGCATCGCCTCCGACGCCGCTATGTTTGTCGTTCCGAACAACGTTCGGTGACTGCGGCTGTGCAGAGTCATTATCACTTGCACAAGCGACAAAGTCGCTTAGGCCCGAATTTAAATTCGGAAGGGGTTCCGGAAAGAAATCGTCACACCCCTCTGCCTCTGTTTCTCCTGGATGGAGAGAGAGGTCATTGTCAGAATCACAATTATCAGCATCGAAAGTTACTGACAAAGGCAACCGTTTACCGCGAGCCTGCTTACGACGCATAACTCAAATTTCACAAAACAGCTGATAACGAAATGTAAACACATGAAATTCGCGGAGCGAAGGAAAGGTATCAATAAAATAATTTCAAATTGCAGTTACTTTTACCAAGCAAATGCAAATCGCGGACGCGAGACCCGCAAGATATCCTTCCCTTCTGGCTTAATGTCTGTCACGCACCCTGACTGACAAAAAAGCGTGTGTCAAGGCTTGGGTATGCCTTTTTATATGGTGACCCCTCACAGGGGTCAGGCACGTGCAAGGTAATATCAATAGATATTTTTCAACTTTGAACTTCAGTGTCGCGCACCCAACAGGTTGACAAGTGCATATTATTTAACTAGTAAGCCGTAGGGCTGAATGGAAGAGAATGTAATGTTATTTTTCTTTTTCATATAATGTAAAAAATTATATTTAATGATTATTTTCTATTACTTAGTTCTGTGTTAAATGTGTATTACTGTTATATGTGGGAAATAAAAACTTTTTATCCATTTTATTATTGACTTTAGTATCATATCTACAAAATGAGTTGACATTCTTAGTTGAAACAGGCTATAACTAAACTTCAAAGGATTTCCTATATAAACACCTTCCTTTCAATTCTCCAGAGTTGGTGTTCGGGGAATGAGCCGTTACACACAACATCAGCCGGTGACGGTTTGCCCGATCGCATCTCTTTATGGCGACTTCAGTTAACTTTGTAGACCTGGCTCCTTCAGAACATTGTGGTACACGGACCGTGGTACACAGCAGTGAGCACTATACTTCACCTGTAAGTTCACCATTCAGCAGCGACAACAGGCGACAACGTGAAATTAGGCCGTATACACCAGATCGCGCCTCCTTTTAAAAAGAGCGATACCCCATAGTACATACGCGCCCTCTAGGGGACAAAAATGTAGCGGTGGGAACCATTTGAGCATTGTTCTTATTAATACAAGTTTTTGACTTTCGTTTAGGCGTCATAACATTGTAAATCGAAAATATTTAGATAATATTGCATTGTTCTATAGAAATGGTAGTATACGTCAATAATTTATAATGATACCGAATGTGATCCTTGTTAAGAAGTGTCAGTTAAGTGTGAAATTTTAACTGTTGATCATTTCGTGAAAATTGTTGATTCAAAACAACTGATAAATTTGAAAATGGATTAAAACTCGTGACATGTTTTTTTCTTAATAATAACTATTATAAACGGTAACTCATATCGTTTCTAAAAGGAAAGCCATACATTGAGAAATTTATATGAAAAACAACAATCAATATGGAACAAATAAATGAAAATTAAGAACACTGTTCTAATTGAAAGAAAGGTAACGGGCCGAGACTAGTTTTCGAATCATTGACCTCCGATTATTTTACTGTGGATTTTACAAGCTGAGCTTCTTTGTCAACTTTAGTACCTCGGGTCGCGCCATGATTAAAACACGAAATTTAGTGTAGATTACTGCATGTACATGAACGAAACACTCTCGTGGAATTTTTTAAGTGTTTTAGCAACAGTGGGACAAGGCTCCTTTAATTGTATTTTTTTATTTAGACATCAATTGCTCGTCAAGATACATAGATCTCCATCAGGAGCTTGTCACACGTTTAATATATATTCTAGTATTAAGGATCCCTGTCCCAATGAACTCTGATGTTTCGTATATACAGTACAAATCCCCACTTAATTTCGTTTTGGAATTAAAATATAGCACAGCTGAGCTAGGACTGTTCTGTTAACAAGGTAACCCAGTCGGTTAGAGCGGTGGTATAACATGTTGAGGTCCTTGGTTCAAACCCCGTTCTAGCCACGCTGAATGTTTACACTCTTAACTTTAGTGTGGAGTACAATTTATTATTTTTCATAAAAGTCCAGCTAGGTATGGTATTATTTACAGAAATTAATTTATCAAATCAATAGTAATGCCGGAAAATAGTTTCCGATTCGTCTTTCAGATTTTGGAAGTGGTGCGAGGACCCTTAAGCTACATAGAAATTACCTATTAGACAGTCCTTATGGAAGTCTGGATCCGTGTAGAATTCTTCATCTTGGACTAATCCACACCCTTAATATATAATTGTAAACATATATTACGTTATTTCAATCAATTAAACCATGACAACATGATCGTTATTGTAACAGAGTATTCATTATGTATAGCAGTATCGTAGATGTTCACGTAGATCAGCTAGTGCTTTGCATATTTTGTCTAAAATCAAGTACAAAAGCTACGTATTTATCTAGGTATTAAAATGCAACATTTACATTCTATGTAAGATTTTAACTGAATGCATCATTGTTTACATATGTAGCAGTTCACAAAGTGTCATCATCTGTGCATGTCAGTCATCAACAAACAAGGTGTCTCATCTCGGATTAACGTTCTCGCAACAGCCAGTGTCAAAAGAATGGGAATGACTTAGGGACATCGCCGGAAAGAGAGTGCAGACGGTAAACAAAGAACAAAAAGAAGAAATATCTGGTGGGTATTATAGGGGAAATGTGGTACGATAAGGGCAGCAGATCAATTTTGGTCGATTCAATATCCACTTAGAAGACAAAGAAGAAAGCCCCCGATTCGTCTGGAGCATTACAATAGTCACCTCTCACGAAACACCTGCAGTGGGGTACTGTTTATGTATTGCTGATTTTTTTTTAAATACCCCGATTTCTACATGGATCACACATAAGTCGCCTCTTACGATCATGCAGTGGGACACAGCAGGCCTGTCCAGAGGCAGATGTATTTATCGGAGATATTAAGAAGAGGTTGTTATCTGTAACGTAAAGTTAATGTGTGAGGTGTTTATAATGTTTCTCTATCTAGATCTGTGATTGCGTTATTGAGGTGTTAACCAAACCGCGTCATCAGATGTGTTGACAAGGCGCCATTACATATTTGTAGAAAGTCATCTGCAGTGTTAACAAAATTTCGTCATCTGAGGTGTAAACGAGTTAATTTTCTGATTGGTGAACAGGGAGAGATCTTCAAGGCGTAAACAATGTTTCGCTGCTTTAAGTATCAACAAGCTTATGTGTCATTGTTTGAGGTGTTTAACAGGTGTCATTAATTCATGTCTCAACAAAGTGTCATTGTTTCAGAAGTCAACAAGGAGCCATTGATACAGAAGTCAACAAGGTGTCATTGCTTCAGTCGATGTCCCCAGTGTCAACAAGAAGTCATTTTCTCTGGAGATGTCATTGCCTCATTTGTCAACAAGCTACGCCTTATTCCGGTATTACCAAGTAGCTTTATTTATACCCGTATACGGATTTTTTGTTTTAAAGGAAATTTATGTCGCAACATGTTTTCTTTATATTACCTGAAGCAGTTATGCAAAAAGTATCAAAGTATCAAGGTGAAAAATGACGTAATAGGTAAAAGACAATGTGAATTGTAAAGGAAGGAACGCTCTTGTCGTTACATATGTAATATCGATACGGTTATACTTTGTTATACGCTTGATAAAACACACCACAGCTCCATATACTATAGCTTCGACTTTTAACTCAACTTAAGGATCCCTGTACCACTGCAAGAAACTATAAGTCAGTATTGGAAACTGTTGTTTTTTCCGGAATTACTGGATCTTCGATAGATCCTTTCTGTAACGAAACCCATTCCTTATGTGACTTTTATGCAAAAACAATGAAGATAAAATAATCGAAAACATAATCGACGACTGTGTTTGGAGTGCAAAAATTCAGCAGGGCTAGACGATCGCGCTATTCGAACCCTGTACCTCAGATATATTAAGTATACTATCACTCTAAACGATTAAGCTATACTATACCTAGTCAACGGAAGTGCCCTAGCCCAACTTCGCTAAAGATAAATATCCAAACGGAAGTTAAAGGGAGGTTACTCTGTATCGGGAAAACCACAGTACGGTGGGACAAGGATCATTAACTGTCTGAAAGCTTTCATTCGCTGAAGGTTCGCTAACAGTTCTTCGCAATTGTTATCGTCATCCGCATCCACATAGTACAAGGTTGGTTTTGATCATCTAGAATGATGATATTTATTGCTATAATGTCCACACTCACTGACGGACGTTTTCTTGCTATGATCGGGGCTCTGGGTGGTCCACTCCTCCTTTTCCTTTTTCTATTTCCAGCACTCACATCAATCACGAAGACCACGACCAACAGTCAAAGCCCAACAGTACGCATCTGTAAAACAGTTAATTTTCCCTTGAGGCTTCTCATGATCAGGAAATGAGTGAATTCTGAAACATTTTCTATTCTTAAAAAAAGGCGCCCAAATTTATAATTATATTCAGAGACATCAACTTTAATATGAAGAGGTTATTGAAAGATTTTCGATTTAATACTTTGTTCTTTTAGAATATCCGTATATTCATGATTGCTTTGCGCGCAGACTTGATGTCAAGCATTACAGCGAACGGTCACAACAGATATGTGATGCGTTTCTTACACCTATATTTGAATTTTGTAAAAAAATGTTAACAGACATATGTTTGAGCTATGTAAATAAGGAAATGCCTTAGAGTATATATATCTATACATATATAGCAAATATGTGCTTAAACAACCAATTATTCTACCTCGTTATCGGAATCTAAATGGAACACCAGTGGGATTGAGTTTGCCGATTAGAAAGTATAGTTCTCATTGAACAATATCTAAAGTGTCTAATACTTTCACTATGTCACACTACTTTAAATTTATAAATACTTTTTGTA
>NW_018406231.1:787714-788260 GCF_002113885.1 Mizuhopecten yessoensis | reverse complement strand
TTATGAATAAACACGATGTTTTGGACATATTTATCAAAAGAAATTTATACTATGTTGCGAATTACAAAATCCTTCTTCTACCATAGGGATTAAGGGATTTTATCCTAATTTAGTCTGGAGCATTCTTGGTCCATGGGGACTCAATTTTGTATAAGCAGTAGGTGTGGTCTCCCAGGGGGCAGAAGGGCGGGCCCAATAGGAGAAATAGAGGTAAAACCTTTAAAATCCTTCTTCGACCATCGGGATTAAGGGATTTTATCCTTATTTAGTCTGGAGCATCCTTGGGCTAAGGGGACTCAATTTTGTATAAACGGTGGATATGACCCCCCCCTAAGAACATAGGGGTGGGGCTCTGTTTGAAGTTTGTTCTCGCTATATCTCAAGTACTGGATGGCTCTTTCTGAAGTTTCATATGTACTTACAGCACCTACCATGGAGTGCTTTATCTTTACTTCATACCAACTATTTTAAACATATTCAGGTGATCGATACAGGCCCTCTGGGCCTCTTGTTTAATTCAAGTCTAACCAAATAATTCTTGTCTCT
>NW_018406231.1:785580-786628 GCF_002113885.1 Mizuhopecten yessoensis | reverse complement strand
GCCAAAACATCAGGAATGGTATCAGCAGTGTCCAGACCACCAACGTCATTTGAAACACAATCTGAGGATTGTTCCGGCTTCTTTGTACAAAAATCACTGCAGTTGTCATGGTTACCCAAACCATGACGCACTGAATTACGGATATCGTGCTCTAGTTTTCGTGCAGCCGCCTTCTTGTCTTTCTCCTGTGACCTCATACGAATTGAACATCGTACGCCCTTAGTTAGACGAATACGAACCATCTTGGTAAGTTTTCCCTGACCTTTAACTGAGGCTTACTCTCCACCAGTTTTTCTAGATTCGTACACAGACACTTGCAACTATAGTTAGCGCATTCCATTTTTGTGATTTTTAATCTCCACACCGGCACTTGCTGCTGGATCCTGGCAAACACAGAGCTATCCCCATCAGCAATTAGGCGCATGTAGCGCAGACCGTGCGTTGATTACCCCTTCTGAAAACCCTCTACTATCGTGTCTGCTTCCATTGCCTGACTAATGTCAGTCCAATTCCGGAAGCACATGTGTGGTTTTGGTTCACAATGCCTGGATTTCAGCTGTTGAGCAGACATAACAGTGTTTGTTTCTAACCCTTTTTTGAAGCAATTTTCTCGTCTCTGCTCCAATAATAAAACCTACTTTGTTTGCTTGTGAGAACGCTTTGACCATCCACCATCACACAATACGGTAATTGCTGGGATACCGTCATGAAAGTCTTTCCACAGCTAAACGACGCCCTTCAGCTCCAACTTACTGCATGTTTTTCTCAAGGACGTTGTGCTATAGATCCCCAATCTTTTGCTCAATCTATGAGTATGAAGATTGTTGGAGTCCAGGGAGCCCAATTGCCAGTCCACCACTTGTCACCATTGAGCCCTAAACCGCTCTCGAATTAGTTTCTTGCAGAGTTGAGTTAGGAATCTTCTTGCTCGTTTTGAGAACAAATTCCTTTCCACAACCTGGACAGCACATCTTTAAATCACTGGCAAGGCCATTATGGTACTGTTCTACATGATACGTCACAACATGGCTTGGTATATCAGACATAT
>NW_018406231.1:777995-779737 GCF_002113885.1 Mizuhopecten yessoensis | reverse complement strand
CTTGCATATCCAGTTAAGTTTCAAAAATTACAATTATCTTTACTTGATATCGACTTACATTATTACGTAATTGGTAAATCAATTTGCAATTTCCTAAAAGTATCCATACATTTAGGCAGTTTTTATATGAATAGTCTTTGTTTGTATAACTCATATTTTATTTGTCTTTATAAAACAGGCTATGGGTACCCCAGTACAGTCTGTCTTATTTTAGACATCGTTCTTGGGAAAGACTAGTTTTCGTTTATAAACATTCTTCGGTGACTTAGGCGAAAATTGTTATCATGAAAAAGTCTATTCCTGATTGTCACGCCGTGTAGTAAGAGTATCTATGCCAGATTCCTTGTATGGTATGTTGTGATGAGTGCCTCCTCTTAGACCATTAGAAACATTTAAAAGACTATTTAAAACATTTGTTCATACAAAATATCGACATGCTCTGATCGTGTTCAGCAACTGTTAAAACACAGGCCTACATGCTAATGCTTTTTCACAATTACAGCTATATTATCACAGAAGTGACATCTAGATGAGCTTTCCCTTTTTTTTAATAGATGATTTCCTTAAATCCCCAGTAAGAATATCTCCAACATTCATACCACCGTTTTCTGTGTATTTAAAGAAACTAAAGGCCTGTTCGTTTAGTTTATGCGGAATAACCGGTACGTCCGTTTTTAAATGTAACTTTTTTGGGTATAAATTCTTGCGAACCTGCAAAAGTGTATACAGGCCTTGCAATGCTCGCCTGAAAGCACGAACAACTCTGGTCCAACCGGTTCAACCGTTTGGATTGCGAAAACAAAAACGGCCTTTCATTGGAGTTATTCATTGATAAATACTTAAAATAGATAAGACCCGAGAGCAGAACCTTGACACATTCCAGCTTTTTCTTTATTAATTTAATATATATCCATATACTTAAATAGCACTTCTGTCATTCGATAAATAGCAACGAAGCAGGTCACTTATTCCATATTGTAATCAACTACGCCACACCATATCAATAGCTTTGTGAACCCCTCCCCCAACACAGAATATTGTAGCTTTTCTGCCTTTACCCTGACGTGTAGAAAGGTCATCGTGTTTAGCATTGAAATTTATTTGATATTTTTTTAGCAGATAACAAATTATCGCACGATCTGAAAGACTGTAGAGAGAACTCAACTCTTCGAATGGCGGACTAAGACTGACTTTATTACCAACGCTATTGGAGAGTTTCACATCAAGGGCGATAACTCATAATGGCTTAACCAATACTGTTACATCTCCCTAACAAGTTTATATGATGTAATAAACGGACAGAATGGAATTACTTTTAAAGTCAATAAAATAAGGTTTTACTTATTCTCACAGTATAATTAAAATACATTCAAATTTTAGCACAGTCTCTTGTTGTAATTTAAATACCGCACTAGAAACATTAACTAGTAGAACTTGAATTAAACCCACACAAAATTACAGTCACTGTCTCTATAGCACCTTAAATCTGTAATGTGAAATTAGCTGTCCTTAAATCGTGGGGGTACTTTTATTTCGCGACCGCTGACACGACTAAATTTCACATTCTGGACTGATGCACTATCAGCACATTTTACGTTTTTGTTCACATTCACGACTGATGGACTTTCCGTGCACTTTGACTCATTTGACAGTTTGATATCATTTGACGGTGTTACGTCATCACTTATGACATCATCGATTGGTATGGATTTCTGAGTGGTGATGTCTGCAAAGTTCTCCTT
>NW_018406231.1:773604-776657 GCF_002113885.1 Mizuhopecten yessoensis | reverse complement strand
TCCATATCAATACTATCAATGAAAAATGTCTCATCAGAATAATGTTCATCAACATCACTCACCGTTTCATCTATTTGATGCACATTATGTCTTCTCTGTGTTGACTTGCACATAACAGCAAAGTGATTCCTTTTCTGACATTTTTTACACGTTTTTCCAAACGCTGGACAATGTCCTTTACTGTGTTTCTGCCCACAATATCCACATACCTGCGAGTGTGCCTCCCGGTTTCTGTTTACATTTTGTGACTTCCGGTGCACGTGCCGCGCTTCTCTGCCTTTCGCGCCATTCTTGTCTCCATTCCTGATCACGTGAACATCACTTGTTTCACTCGTGACTTCCTGTATTTCCTTCATTTGTGTGTCACTGGCTTCGGCAGCCCTACATATGTCAATTGCCTTCTGAAGAGTTAAATCTTTGTCTCTTAACAGACGAGATCTCACAGAATCACTGCGAATACTACAGACAATTCGGTCCCTTATTAAAGAGTCTTGTAAAGTTCCAAATTCGCATGAGGCAGCCTTGTGCCTAAGGTCTGTTACAAAGCTGTCTATGTTCTCCCCTTCCCGTTGACTACGTGTGTTAAAACCGTGTCTCTCATATGTAATGTTTTTCCTAGGGTTACAATACTCCTCAAACTTAGTGAATATGTCACCCACCTTCGTTTTATCTGTTCCGTCCCACGAGAAAGTATTGTAGACTTTAATAGCCGCCGGGCCCAACACGTGGAGTAAGGTCATGCCTTTTACATCATTTCCTTTCNTAAGACCCGAGAGCAGAACCTTGACACATTCCAGCTTTTTCTTTATTAATTTAATATATATCCATATACTTAAATAGCACTTCTGTCATTCGATAAATAGCAACGAAGCAGGTCACTTATTCCATATTGTAATCAACTACGCCACACCATATCAATAGCTTTGTGAACCCCTCCCCCAACACAGAATATTGTAGCTTTTCTGCCTTTACCTTGACGTGTAGAAAGGTCATCGTGTTTAGCATTGAAATTTATTTGATATTTTTTAGCAGATAACNACCAACGCTATTGGAGAGTTTCACATCAAGGGCGATAACTCATAATAGCTTAACAAAGACCGAGGACCTGTATAACATAAAGAAAACCCTTGTTCAAAACCGTTTTGAAGGAAATTAGTTAAATTTGAAGCATAATTTTCCAAGAAGGGAAGTATGTTGGAAAATTGTACAGGGGTAAAAGTACAACTGTTAACGGGCTGAGGTAGTGGACTTGGATTTGGGGCCATTTGCAGTATTGGATGTGCTATTGGACATAACACCTGTTTGGGGTGTGGAAGATTAAGTACATTTCCGAAAGGAATGTGGACCTTTGCAGAATTTGCATGTATATTGAAAGGAACAGTTTCCTTTATTACAAAATCCTTTGTTACGAAAGGCATAACACACTTTACCTTGGGACCCGTTCTGAGCTACATTTGGTTGTCGTCTAGCCTGTAAATTGCTAGCTGTCAAAGCCTCCAAATACAGCTCTGAAATAACTTGGTCCCACATGAGTTGATGTGGGTTTGCCTGCCTCCACTTACGAAATGTTACATCATAGGATATAGCAGCAGCATCACCCGCCCTCTTGGCAATGGTCTGAATTGTATTTGCATACTTCATAAGAGAAGCAGTCAAAGTAGGCTGAGCCTTTGTCAGAATGGTAACGAAAATTTGTAAGGCACTCTGCCATTGGTCTGTTGTTTTGATTGGAATGACCTTACTTTTAGGTACCAGTGTTGGCCTGGATGGTTATGTCAAAATTGTCTGATTTACTTGGATTTATGAGGGCGCCAAAATCAACATACTGATCAGACTGAATTTTCTCTTTTAGACGGGGCTCAATACACACATCGAGAGGGCGGCTGATGCTGCTAAACGAGACAATATTATCAGAAGTAAACCCACCCACTAAATTTGATGTTGTCTGACCCAACACAATGTCAGACACTGACAACGGGGATTCTGATGGCTCGGCATGTCCCTGACGGCCACTCTCTCCTGAAGATGTAGTCCTAGTCAAGGGTTGTTGGTCTGGAGCTCCAAGTGCTGCAGAAGGGATGGACTGGCGGTGTGATTGTTCGGTTCCTAGGGCTGCTGATGTACAGACTGGTGGGTAGATTGAAAACCCAGGGTAGCTACTGAGGGCAAGACCGGGTTTGAAGATTGTTGTGGGTCTTTCATCACCATACCGAAACAATTCAGCTGCAATCGCAGCAACAGGGGCAGCAGCTGTGGCTGATGTGTGTGCCTCTGATGGCTGGTGCTGCTGTATGTTACTGCCAGACTGGTGCTCTCCCCTGGTAGGTGCTGGTCTGCCCCTGGTGCGTGGTGTTGCATGTTGAACTTGAGCCGGTCTGTTTGGCACCAATCGGTGATTCAAGGCTGCTGCTCTCTTCCGAGTACGACGCAATATGCTCAAAGAGAAAAACAACAAACTAATAAACCTGGTTGATGAATTAGCGAGCCAAAATAGGGTTATTTACCCTACAACAATGCAAATGTACCAGGGACTGACATAAGATTCCATGACACCTGAATTTTGACAAAATCTGACATTCACATCGTGACCGTACGTCAAAATATTTATAATTATTTTCAACATTTCAATTCACTCATGGTATAACAGAAAATATTGTGTATTTTTGTTTTAATAGAAATTCAAGATGTTCATGGCTAAATTTTGAGCCTTACACTTGCTTAAACATTCCACGGTACAAGCCAAAAATAATAGCATACACTACGGTTTGGACTAACTGTCAAAACAGTGATACAATTCGTGAAATACAGGACCTGTAGACCACTGCAGTCATAAACAGGGTCAATAACTCTGGAGTAAACATCATTGTGTTACAGCCACAGAGGCAAAATTGCACGCAAATAGCCACAAAGGCATACATTCCTAAGTGTCACATACACCATTAAACGTGACCGCCACAAAGGCTGCAAAACACCAACCTCAAACATCTATAGCACCTACAACTGGTAGGGGTGTGCCTGCAAAGGGGGGGGGGGGGGCGGGCAGTTTAGTAAAA